>NC_057797.1:220389484-220689484 GCF_018294505.1 Triticum aestivum
GCGACGCCCTCCGCCACCTCCGCCTCCCCAAGTTCCGGCCGGCCCTTCCCCGGTGACCTCGAGCTCCAAGTCCGGCGATCCTCGTCGACTGTGCGCTACAGTAACTCCGGCGAGATCCCGATCTGGATCTGAGATCCGAAATCTCGGGGTTGACTTTTATCCCTAACCGTAATTATTTTGCTATGTTCATCGTGCCATAACTTTGCATCTGTAGATCCGTTTTGGGCGTGTAGCATATCAAAATGTTCATCTCAGAGAGCACATCATTTCATCTCATTGCATCATTTGCATTTGAGTTCATCTTGATGCCCGAAATGCTGTTGGAAGAGTGCTATTTGAGATGATTGTCAGATCTACTGCTCCAAATGGCTATTTGTCATTTTTGCCATGATTATTGTGTGCATGATATGCCCCTGAGCTCTACATGAGTTTTGTTATATGCTTTGCCATCTTTCCAGGGGTGCAATCCATGTATTTTTGTGATGTGTGTGGTGACTAGCACAAACTTGCAAAGTGGTGCATTCGTTAATGCTGATTTCGGGGACTTAGCAATTCCACTAAGTCCTTGATTTGTTTTTATCAATATGCCATATGTTCATGTTGTTTCCTAGTGATCCGTGCCTCTTTTGAGGTCGATCAGTAAGGATGATTTGTTAATATTGTAGTGCACTATCCATCCATGTCTTTGTTTGCAATTATGGAGCACCCTAGCTGGAGTCAATAGAGCTCTACTTTTGCTATTTTGTGAATCTGGGCAGATTGTCTACTTGTTAGCGATTTTGCCGAGGATGTTGTAGTTGATCTGTGCATGCTATGTTGTTGTTCTTGCCATGTCTAGATTTTATAATGTGTATTCTTGATGGGTGTATGCTTAGATTGTCATGCCATGCTCTGTAGTGAGTGCATCGAGCTCGTAAACATGCCTACTTGATATCTGATTTGCATTCTCCAGTTTTTCTCTAAGTCTGTAACCTGATTATGTTTTTGACATGTTCGCATGCTTGCAATTGTATTTTCTGATCGCTTTTGGCTCAAGGTCACTAAGGGACTTTTGTTAAGCTCTTTGAGTAGCTCCATTCCATGCTTTACTTTGCCATGTTAAGTTCCTGTAGCACTTAGTTTTCATGCTCCAAAGTGTGCTCCCTGATCTAAATTCCAGACTAGTGTTAATTTCACTAAGTCTGAAATCTGTTTACCAATTGCACTTTTTCCATGCTTGTTTGAACCTGTTAATGGATGAATTGGCCGTAGCTCAGTGTTCATATTTTGTTAAGCATCATGAGTGGATCCCTGCGATGTATTTTGTTGTCTTGTTTGAGTGCTGTAGCATAACTATCTTGTTGTATTTAGGTGGTTACTTGCTGTATATCGCAGACCGGTGCCATATTTGAATTGCTTGCCATTTCCAAACCGTGTCTCCGATTCCGGTGTTCTTTATATCGAATTCAAGCGAAATCACCTCACCTTTCCAGTGGCACACTTGGATTTCCATGTTGAGGCCAGGTTCATTCATTCCTTGTCAAATCTTGCATATGCATCGCATATCGCATCCCACATAGCATACCATGTTTGCATCATGTTGTTTGAGCTTCGCACGTGGTTGATTGTGTTCTTGTTGTTTATTTGTATTGCTTGGGTAGAGCCGGGAGACGAGTTCTCTAACGAGGAGCCCGTTGAGTTTGCTTTTGAGGATCCAGTCAACTCTGATAAGTTTGCAGGCAAGATGATCATACCCTCAAAATCACTTCTATCTTTGCTTCGCTAGATGCTCGCTCTTTTGCTATGCCTATGCTACAATGCCTACCACTTGCTTATCATGCCTCACAAATTACCATGTCAAACCTCTAACCCACCATGTCCTAGCAAACTGTTGATTGGCTATGTTACCGCTTTGCTCAGCCCCTCTTATAGCGTTGCTAGTTGCAGGTGAAGATTGGAGACCGTTCCTTGTTGGAACATTATTTTCTTGTTGGGATATCACTATATTATCTTGTTATCTAAATGCATCTATATACTTGGTAAAGGGTGGAAGGCTCGGCCTTTTGCCTAGTGTTTTGTTCCACTCTTGCCGCCCTAGTTTCCGTCATATCGGTGTTATGTTCCCAGATTTTGAGTTCCTTACGCGGTTGGGTAATAATGGGAACCCCTTGACAGTTTGCCTTGAATAAAACTCTTCCAGCAATGCCCAACCTTGGTTTTACCATTTGCCACCTAGCCTCTTTTTCCCTTGGGTTTCCGGAGCCCGAGGGTCATCTTATTTTAAACCCCCCCGGGCAAGTGCTCCTCTGAGTGTTGGTCCAACCTGTCAGCTGCCGGTGGCCACCAGGGGCAACTCTGGGCTGGCCTACCCGTACCATGGACAATCTGAGTGTGCCCTGAGAACGAGATATGTGCAGCTCCTATTGGGATTTGTCGTCACATTCGGGCGGTGTTGCTAGATTTGTTTTAACTTGTCGAAGTGTCTTGTAGAACCGGGATACCGAGTCTGATCGGAATGTCTCAGGAGAAGGTATATCCTTCGTTGACCATGAGAGCTTGTCATGGGCTAAGTTGGGACTCCCCATGCAGGGATTTGAACTTTCGAAAGCCGTGCCCGCGGTTATGGGCAGATGGGAATTTGTTAATGTCCGATTGTAGATAACTTGAACCTTAACTCAATTAAAGTGAATCAACTGTGTGAGTTACCATGATGGTCTCTTCTCGGCGGAGTCCGGGAAGTGAACACGATGTTGGAGTAATGCTTGCCGCAGGTTGTTCTCTAGTTATTCGTTCGCGCTTTGCCTTCTCTTCTCGCTCTCTTTTGCGAACAGGTTAGCCACCATACATGCTAGTCGCTTGCTGCAGCTCCACATATTTACCTTGCCTTACCTATAAGCTTAAATAGTCTTGATCGCGAGGGTGCGAGATTGCTGAGTCCCTGTGGCTCACAGATTACTTCCAAACCAGATGCAGGGCCTGATGACTCCGTTCTAGATGATTCGCTTGAGCTCAAGTGGGAGTTCAACGAAGACTCACGCCATTACCATGTGTCTTTCCCTAATGATCAGTAGTGGTGCCCAGTTGGGGCGATCGGGACCGTGTCACATGTCGGGTTGATCTTTTATTTTGGCACCGTAGTCGGGCCATGAGTGATTGAATGATGTAATGCTATTATTGTACTTTGTTTGACGTGGCGAGTGTAAGCCAACTATGTACCTTCCCCTTTTATTATCTATTTACATGGGATGTTGTGATGATTGCCTTACTTGCGACATTGCTTTCAATGCGGTTATGCCTCTAAGTCGTGCTTCGACACATAGGAGATATAGCCGCATCGAGGGCGTTACAAGTTGGTAATCAGATCCTTCCCTGACCTTAGGAGCCCCATTGCTTGATCGAATTAGCGGCCAAGTTGAGTCTAGAAAAAAAATGTTTTGAGTCATTTAGGAATTATATATCGGAGTGTTTAGGAATTCTTTTTACTCCCCAGTCTCCTCATCGCTCTGGTAAGGCATCCTGACGTAGAGTTTTGGCTCTTCTCTTCTCAAATTTCACTAAAAAGTTTTTAGGATCACGCGGGTATCTTGGAATCGTTCCAATGGATTTGTGACGAGAACATTGTTCTTGGTGCCTCCTGTCATTTAGGGGTTGTGGCAGTGTCCCGGGGAGTTGAGCTCTGAGGTGTTGTCGTCACAATTTTATCATTGTAGTTCTAGAGTACCTGAGTTTAGTTCGCCGACATCGAAAATCTCTTTTATGTAGTTGTTGGTGAGATAACCTCGACGCCACCCAGTACTGGGGCGGGAGTTCGGGAGTATTGCCATAACTCGTATAACGGATGCTTTTCGAAGGTTGAGGTAGATGGTTTCCGAAGTTTTTCTCGGTTATGTGTTGAAGGATGGATACAGGTGGATGTAGGAATTGCTAGGTTTGGGTGAGATATTATGCTTCCCCTGTATCCCCAACACCTGATTGCATAACCGGAAAGGTTCAGGAGTTTCATAGGTGGGAATTCTTGTAGCTCTAGTTCTTCTTCCACGGATATTTGGTTTGAGATTGGGATTTCTTACCGAGTATTCGTTCTTGATCCGTACCTTGTTGATTTACTCCTCTACCTAAATTCTAAGTGGCTTCTCAATTTATGGATATGTGACCATTTCAAGTGGAATGCATTCGTTCCTATGTTCGGATGTGAAGACTATATGTTGCAATTTCAACCCGCTTGATTCAGCTTCAATTTTATCTGTCAATGTGCTAACGGATGTCACCCTCTTCAGGATGGCTCCTGCTAAGAGCAGCAATCAGAATCAGAATCAGGATCCACCACCACCTCCCCCTCCTCCGGAGGCATGGCAAGCTGTGATGGCCGCTACCAATGCAAACACGCAGTTGATCATGCAAATTCTTCAAGAACGCATTCAAGCGAACCAAGGCAACCAAGGCAACAATCAGAATCACTTTGCTACACTCAACCAGTTCCTTGCTAACCAGCCAAAGACCTTCAGCAATTGTGTTGAGGCAACTGATGCTGACGATTGGCTCGTCGACTTGTGCAAGCATTTCGAGTGCAGTAACGTCAGGCCTGAGGACTTTGTCAAGTTCGCTTCCTTCCAACTCAAAGACCAAGCTGCAGAATGGTTCCAGCAGTACAAGGATTCCAAAGGAGGCCATGTGATTACCTGGGATGAATTCCGTCAAGACTTCAAAGCTCATCATATTCCTCAGGGCGTGGTTGAAAGCAAGCGTGAGGAATTCTGCAACCTGAAGCAAGGCTCTTTGTCTGTCTATGACTACAACAAGTTGTTTCAGAAGCTCGCCCGCTTCGCTAAGCAGGACGTCCCTGACGAGAAGAGCATGATATACCAGTTCAGGAGTGGTCTCAATGAAGAAGTCCAGCTAGCTCTTGTTCTCTTTGAGCCCTTGAGGTACGATGAGTTCTACAACATGGCATTGAAGCAAGAGGCTGCTCAACTGAAGTGTGATGCTTCCAAGAAGCGAGTCAGAGATGCTACTCCTTCTTCCTCTACTCAAGTGGCCAAGCAGCAGAAGTATTGGCTTCCTCCTCCTCCATTCCGGCAGCCGTATCAGAAGATCAAAGGTGGCAGTGGATCTTCCCACCCACCCAACCCCGGCTTTCAGAACAAGACTTCGTCTCAAGCTCCAAGATCGAGTGCTCCGTATCACCGTCCGCTTTCAGAGGTCACGTGCAACAAGTGCCAACAGAAGGGTCACTATGCCAACAAATGCTTCAATCAGAGGCGTCTCCCTCCTCCTCCTCCTCCTGTGAGATCGGCAAGTACAACTGTGGTCAAGCATAACCCCAAGCACGCCAAGGTCAACTTGATGAATGCAGCTCAGGCAGAGGACTCATCAGATGTCATCATGGGTAACCTTCCTGTTAATGATATTCCATCTAAAGTTATTTTTGACACTGGTGCATCACATTGTTTCATCTCTAGACCGTTTACATCTAGGCATGAATTGGCTTTGCAAGTTTTGCCTAGTCCGTTAGCAGTTGTCTCTCCCGGTAAGCGCATGCATGCTAACTCCATCGTTCCGGATGTTACTATCACTTTGGGTGACTACAAGTTTCTGGCTTCTCCTACGGTTCTTGGTGACTCGGATATTGATCTTATTCTCGGGATGGATTGGCTTTCTAAGCACAAGGCGCATCTTGATTGTGCAGCCATGCAGATTCAATTGACTCATTCGTCTGAGGATGTAATTGTCTTTGCCGCTAGTGATGATACCATCCGTCTGTTTTCTCTCAATGAGAAGGGTGAACTGGATGCCATCTCTCAAATTCCAGTCGTTCGCGAATATCAAGATGTCTTTCTAGAAGAGCTTCCAGGAATGCCTCCGCACCGGCCAGTTGAATTCGTCATCGATCTTGAGCCTGGCACGGAACCTGTTTGCAAACGTCCTTACAAGCTGGACCTGAAGAGTTGAAGGAGCTGAAGAAGCAACTCGATATTCAAGAGCGAATGGGTCTCATCCGACCTAACTCTTCTTCATGGGGTTGTGGAGTACTCTTTGTGAAGAAGAAGTGTGGGACGGACCGACTTTGTGTTGACTACTGTCCATTGAACAAGAAGACTATCAAGAACAAGTACCCACTTCCCAACATCAACGAGCAGTTCGAACAACTCAAAGGTGCCCAAGTATTCTCCAAGCTTGATCTCCGTATGGGTTATCATTAGATTCGAATCCGTGAGCAAGATATTCCCAAGACGGCTTTCAGGACAAGCTATGGTTCATATGAATACACTGTCATGTATTTTGGCCTCGTCAATGCTCCTCCGACTTTCTCTCGCATGATGAACTTCATCTTCAACGCCTACACCAATGACTTTGTTTTGGTCTATCTCGACGACATTCTGGTCTTTTCGAAGAACAAGGAAGATCATGCCAAGCACTTGCGTTTGGTACTCGATAAGCTCAGGGAACACCAATTCTACGCCAAGTTCTCAAAGTGCGAATTTTGGCTCGATGAGGTTCTTTATCTTGGGCATATCATCTTTGCCAAGGGCATTGCGGTGAATCCTGAGAAGGTGTCTGCAATTTTGAATTGGGAACCACCTCAGAACGTGAAGCAACTCCATAGCTTCCTCGGTCTCGCAAGCTACTGTCGAAGGTTCGTGGAGAACTTTTCAAAGATCGCAAAGCCTCTTTCAAATCTTCTCTAGAAGCACGTCAAGTACGTTTGGTCTCTGGAATGTGACATCGCTTTCAACACTTTGAAAGAGAAATTGGTCACTGCTCCAGTTCTGACTCCTCCTGATGAATCCAAACCGTTCGAGGTCTTCTGCGATGCCTCTCTTCAAGGTCTTGGTGCAGTGTTGATGCAAGGGAAGAAAGTTGTGGCTTATACCTCTCGCCAGTTGAAGCCCAACGAGAAGAACTACCCCACTCATGACCTCGAGTTGGCGGCAGTTGTACATGCTCTTTTGACTTGGAGACATCTCTTACTGGGAAGAAAAGTGGACATCTTCACTGACCACAAGAGTCTCAAGTACATCTTCACTCAGCCTAATCTCAACCTCAAGCAGACTCGATGGGTCGAAATGATTCAAGAGTATAATCCGAGTATCGAGTATACTCCAGGCAAGGCCAATGTGATTGCTGACGCATTGAGCAGGAAGGCTTACTGCAATAGTCTGATTCTCAAGCCTTACCAACCCGAGCTTTGTGAAGCTTTCCGCAAACTCAATCTGCAAGTTGTTCCTCAAGGTTTCCTCGCCAACCTTCAAGTCTCTCCTACCTTGGAAGAACAGATTCGTCAGGCTCAGCTTCTTGATGCTATGGTGAAGAAGGTGAAGATTGGGATTGCCAAGAGCCAACCCAAGTACAAGTGCTACCGCCTTGATGACAAGGATACTCTCTTCTTCGAGGATCGTATTGTTGTGCCCAAAGGTGACCTTCGTAAAGTGATCATGAACGAGGCTCACAATTCACTCCTCTCCATCCACCCTGGGAGTACGAAGATGTATCAGGACCTCAAGCAGGCTTATTGGTGGACTCGAATGAAGCACGAGATTGCTCAGTTCATGAATGAGTGTGACGTCTGCAGAAGAGTGAAGGCAGAACACCAAAGGTCAGCTGGTCTCCTCCAACCTCTTGCCATTCTAGAATGGAAGTTTGACCTCATTGAGATGGACTTCGTGACTGGGTTTCTAAAGTCCAAGCGTGGCAATGATGCTATATTCGTTGTCATCGACAAACTCACTAAAGTGGTTCACTTTCTGCCTATCAAAGAGTCTATCACTGCAGCTCAATTGGCGGATCTCTATACCTCTCGAATTGTCTCGCTGCACGGTATTCCACAGGTGATCTCTTCAGACAGTGGCAGCATATTTACCTCCAAGTTTTGGGAGTCTTTTCAGAAGGCCATGGGCACCAACATCCGCTTCAGCACAGCTTTCCACCCTGAAACTAGTGGTCAAGTCGAGCGTGTCAATCAGATTCTTGAAGATATGCTCAGGGCTTGTGTGACCTCCTTCGGTATGAAGTGGGAAGATTGTCTTCCTTACGCCGAATTCTCCTACAACAACAGTTTTCAAGCAAGTTCGGGCAAGGCCCCATTCAAAATTATGTATGGCAGGAAGTGTCGTACCCCTCTCAACTAGTCTGAAACCGGTGAACGTCAACTTCTGGGAAATGACTTAATCACAGAGGCAGAGGAGATGTGTAAAGTCATTCGAGATAACCTCAAAGCAGCGCAATTGCGCCAGAAGAGCTACTATGATAGTAAGCACCGTGATTTGGCTTTCGAGATCGAAGATCATGTTTACCTCCGCGTCTCTCCAATGAAAGGTACTCATCGCTTCGGTATCAAAGGGAAGCTTGCCCCTAGATACATGGGACCTTTCAAGATCGTCAGCAAGAGAGGCGATCTCGCCTATCAATTCGAACTTCCTTCAAACTTTGCAAATGTGCATGACGTGTTCCATGTCTCTCAGCTCCGCAAGTGCTTCAAGACTCCTGACTGCACCGTCAACTTCGAAGACATTGAGCTCCAAGAAGATCTCTCTTATCATGAGCACACTGTTGCTATTCTTGAAGAGACTGAACGCAAGACTCGCAATAAGTCAATCAAATTCCTCAACGTCAAGTGGTCACACCATTCCGACCGTGAAGCCACCTGGGAACGCGAGGATCACCTCCGTTCTGAGTACCCGGTGTTCTTCCAGTCCTAGATCTCGGGACGAGATCCTTTCGTAGTGGTGGAGTGTTGTAACACCCCGGATGTAATTTACCTAATATGTACTCCAACTCTTGCTGTTTCCAGCGTTAAGTTATTTTATTTTCTCGGGTTAGGGTTTTTGTCTCCGTGTGTTGTTGTTGTTGCCATGCATCTCATATCATGTCATCATGTGCATTGCATTTGCATACGTGTTCGTCTCATGCATCCGAGCATTTTCCCCCTTGTTCGTTTTGCATTCCGGCGCTCCGTTCTCCTCCGGTGGTCATTTCTACCTTTCTTTCGTGTCTGGGGGTTAAACATTTCCTGATTGGACCGAGACTTGCCAAGCGGCCTTGGTTTACTATCGGTAGACCGCCTGTCTAGTTTCGTACCATTTGGACTTCGTTTGATGCTCCAACGGTTAACCGAGGGACCGAGAAGGCCTCGTGTGTGTTGCAGACCAACACCCTTACAATTTGGCCCAAAACCCACCAAAACCCACTCCATCATCTAGAGCATTCGATCACGATCGCGTGGTCGAAAACCGCACCTCATTTGGACACTCCTAGCTCCCTCTATGCCTATAAATAGCCCCCCTCCGAAATCCATGGGTCCTTCTTCCCCAAACCCTAAAAAAATCGCCTCCTCCGCGCGGCCAGACACGTCCACCGGCCGCCGGACACGTCCGCCGCCCGCTCATACCACTCCCGTGCCGCCACGTGTGCACCGAGCCGCTCCCGCTGTGGCCCGGGGCCGGTCCTCCCCGCCGACCGACTGGGCCAGAGGCACCCGACAGCCCCGCCGCCTCCTTCCTCCGGGCCGGCCGCCGGCGGAGCCTTCGCCGGGCCACCGCACCAACCCCGGCCGCCACACCAGCGACCGCGCCCCCGGCTGCGCCAACTCCGGCGACGCCCTCCGCCGCCTCTGCCTCCCCAAGTTCCGGCCGGCCCTTCCCCGGTGACCTCGAGCTCCAAGTCCGGCGATCCTCGTCGACCGTGCGCTACAGTAACTCCGGCGAGATCCCGATCTGGATCTGAGATCCGAAATCTCGGGGTTGACTTTTATCCCTAACCCTAATTATTTTGCTATGTTCATCGTGCCGTAACTTTGCATCCGTAGATCCGTTTTGGGCGTGTAGCATATCAAAATATTCATCTCAGAGAGCACATCATTTCATCTATTGCATCATTTTCATTTGAGTTCATCTTGATGCCCGAAATGCTGTTGGAAGAGTGCTATTTGAGATGATTGTCAGATCTACTGCTCCAAATGGCTATTTGTCATTTTTGCCATGATTATTGTGTGCATGATATGCCCCTGAGCTCTACATGAGTTTTGTTATATGCTTTGCCATCTTTCCAGGGGTGCAATCCATGTATTTTTGTGAGGTGTGTTGTGCCTAGCATAAACTTGCAAAGTGGTGCATTCGTTAATGCTGATTTCAGGGACTTATCAATTCCACAAAGTACTTGATCTGTTTTTATCAATATGCCATATGTTCATGTTGTTTCCTAGTGATCCGTGCCTCTTTTGAGGATGATCATTAAGGATGATTTGTTAATCTTGTAGTGCTCTATCCATCCATGTCTTTGTTTGCAATTATGGAGCACCCTAGCTTGAGTCAATAGAGCTCTACTTTTGCTATTTCGTGAATCTGGGCAGATTGTCTACTTGTTAGCGATTTTGCCGAGGATGTTGTAGTTGATCCGTGCATTCTATGTTGTTGTTCTTGCCATGTCTAGCTTTTATAATGTGTATTCTTGATGGGTGTATGCTTAGATTGTCATGCCATGCTCTGTAGTGAGTGCATCGAGCTCGTAAACATGCCTACTTGATATCTGATTTGCATGCTCCAGTTTTTCTCTAAGTCTGTAACCTGATTATGTTTTTGCCATGTTCGCATGCATGCAATTGTATTTTCTGATCCCTTTTGGCTCAAGGTCACTAAGGGACTTTTGTTAAGCTCTTTGAGTAGCTCCATGCCATGCTTTACTTTGCCATGTTAAGTTCCTGTAGCACTTAGTTTTCATGCTCCAAAGTGTGCTACCTGATCTATATTCCAGACTAGTGTTAATTTCACTAAGTCTGAAATATGTTTACCAATTGCACTTTTGCCATGCTTGTTTGAACCTGTTAATGGATGAATTGGCCGTAGCTCAGTGTTCATCTTTTGTTAAGCATCATGAGTGGATCCCTGCCATGTATTTTGTTGTCTTGTTGGAGTGCTGTAGCATAATTACCTTGTTGCATTTAGGTGGTTACTTGCTGTATATCGCAGACCGGTGCCATATTTGAATTGCTTGCCATTTCCAAACCGTGTCTCCGATTCCGGTGTTCTTTATATCGAATTCAAGCGAAATCACCTCACCTTTCCAGTGGCACACTTGTATTTCCAAGTTGAGGCCAGGTTCATTCATTCCTTGTCAAATCTTGCATATGCATCGCATATCGCATCCCGCGTAGCATACCATGTTTGCATCATGTTGTTTGAGCTTCGCACGTGGTTGATTGTGTTCTTGTTGTTTGTTTATCTTGCTTGGGTAGAGCCGGGAGACAAGTTCGCTAACGAGGAGCCCATTGAGTTTGCTTTCGAGGATCGAGTCAACTTTGACAACTTTGCAGGCAAGATGATCATACCCTCGAAATCACTTCTATCTTTGCTTTGCTAGATGCTCGCTCTTTTGCTATGCCTATGATACGATGCCTACCACTTGCTTATCATGTCTCCCAAATTTCCATGTCAAACCTCTAACCCACCATGTCCTAGCAAACCGTTGATTGGCTATGTTACCGCTTTGCTCAGCCCCTCTTATAGCGTTGCTAGTTGCAGGTGAAGATTGGAGACCGTTCCTTGTTGGAACATTATTTTCTTGTTGGGATGTCACTATATTATCTTGTTATCTTAATGCATCTATATACTTGGTAAAGGGTGGAAGGATCGGCCTTTTGCCTAGTGTTTTGTTCCACTATTGCCGCCCTAGTTTCTGTCATATCGGTGTTATGTTCCCGGATTTTGCGTTCCTAACGCGGTTGGGTAATAATGGGAACCCCTTGACAGTTCGCCATGAATAAAACTCTTCCAGCAATGCCCAACCTTGGTTTTACCATTTGCCACCTAGCCTCTTTTTCCCTTGGGTTTCCGGAGCCCGAGGGCCATCTTATTTTAATCCCCCCCGGGCCAGTGCTCCTCTGAGTGTTGGTCCAACTTGTCAGCTGCCGGTGGCCACCAGGGGAAACTCTAGGCTGGCCTACCCGTACCTTGGACAATCTGAGTGTGCCCTGAGAACGACATATGTGCAGCTCCTATCGGGATTTGTCGGCACATTTGGGCGGTGTTGCTGGATTTGTTTTAACTGGTCAAAGTGTCTTGTAGAACCGGGATACCGAGTCTAATCGGAATGTCTCGGGAGAAGTTATATCCTTCGTTGACCGTGAGAGCTTGTCATGGGCTAAGTTGGGACTCCCCTGTAGGGATTTGAACTTTCGAAAGCCGTGCCCACGGTTATGGGCAGATGGGAATTTGTTAATGTCTGGTTGTAAATAAGTTGAACCTTAACTCAATTAAAATGAATCAACTGTGTGAGTTACCTTGATGGTCTCTTCTCGGCGGAGTCCGGGAAGTGAACACGGTGTTGGAGTAATGCTTGCCACAGGTTGTTCTCTAGTTATTCATTCGCGATTTGCCTTCTCTTCTCGCTCTCTTTTGCGAACAGGTTAGCCACCATACATGCTAGTCGCTTGCTGCAGCTCCACATATTTACCTTGCCTTACCTATAAGCTTAAATAGTCTTGATCGCGAGGGTGCAAGATTGCTGAGTCCCTGTGGCTCACAGATTACTTCCAAACTAGATGCAGGGCCTGATGACTCCGTTCTAGATGATGCGCTTGAGCTCAAGTGGGAGTTCGATGAAGACTCACGCCGTTACCATGTGTCTTTCCCTGATGATCAGTAGTGGTGCCCAGTTGGGGCGATCGGGACCGTGTCGCATGTCGGGTTGATCTTTTATTTTGGCACCATAGTCGGGCCATGAGTGATTGAATGATGTAATGCTATTATTGTACTTTGTTTGACGTGGCGAGTGTAAGCCAACTATGTACCTTCCCCTTTTATTATCTATTTACATGGGATGTTGTGATGATTGCCTTACTTGCGACATTGCTTTCAATGCGGTTATGCCTCTAAGTCATGCTTCGACACGTGGGAGATATAGCCGCATCAAGGGTGTTACACATGCGCACCCCAGTGTTTGAACCCCAAGGGTCTGCCGGAACCCGAAATCCAACAGCCACTGTGGAGCAATCAGCTGATGACGCAGACTCCGAAGATGCGCCTACTCCCTCGAAGCAAAAGAAAAAGAAGTCAAAAGCTTCGAAGCCCTCTACCACACCAAAAGCTTCGACTGTGAAGCCATTGACCACTGGACCTCCTGAACCCAGTGTGAAGTCTGAAGATTTGTCTTGTGTCTCCAAGAAGGCCGAGAAGTCCAAGAAAACCATGAAGCCCAAGAAGATTTCTAGGCATGAACCGACTCCTGCTGTCGTTTTGCGTAACAAGGAAGACAACATTGATCTGTCAAGTGATGAAGAGCTTGGTGATGACGCACTTGAGATGCTGATCAAGAGCAAGCAAGAGGCGGAGATCTTCAATGATCTGCCCCTCATTGATGTTGACATTCTGAACAACTTCATCGATGAGTGGTTTGATGACCAAAGCATCAATATTGATGATCTTCAGCTGCCTGTGGACATAAGCGTCACGTTTCACGGAGCCATTGCTAATGAGTTGGCCCTGGCTCAGAAAATTGTTGAACTCAAGAACAAGATTGATTATGAGAAGGCTCATTTCAAGAAGAATATGGCCAAGCTTAGTGTGGATGATGTGCAAATCTTCAAGAAGATGTTGCATGATCTTAAGGAACAATGTCACAAGAAGCATGAAGAAGCCGAAGGCTCACGAGAGCGCATGAAGTACTTTGCGCAGAAGTGTGTTCAAGCCCACAATTAAGCTGAAAAGCGCAAGGCTCTTGGGAGCCCTGGCATCGACCCCAGGATGGCTGCCAAGCAAAAGAAGAAGTCTGCTGCAGCCCAAAAAGAAGCCCCAAGGCAGGAAGAACCTCACATTGTCTTCCCTGCCAGTATGCCAGGCTCGAAGCCTAAGCTCACCTCAGTAGCTTCAGAGCTAAAGAAAACAAGGGAAGCTGAAGCTGAAGCCAGGAAACTAAAGCACAATGATATTTCTGATGATGCCCCATCCAAGAAGAAATTGAAGACAAAGTCTTCAAAGAAAGAGCGTGTTGCAGCCTATGATCCCCTCAATGTTGAACCCATTTCTGTTGCCCCTCCTGCTTCAACCAACCAAGAGCATCGTATTGTGGTCCATGAGTCTGCTTCCATAGAGGCTCATGCAAGTGAATAAGTTCTAGCTGCTGACCCCAACGCAGCTGAAGACATTGGCCGTGAAGAAAATTATGATGATGTTGTAGTCCTTCCTCAGCTCCAGCCCCAGTCGGTATCATTGCCTGTTCTTACGAACAGTAAACTTATCAGCATTGTTCGTCCTTTGACGCCAATTGCTCCGGATGACTCATGGGTTGAGCGCCCTTAGCAAGACACCCCAGTACATGATGAGACACCAAGAACACCAACTCCTCAAGTCACCACTCCCGTGCTTGATGATGGCAACTATATGGTACATACCACCCCCTCACCAAAGGCGTCGCCCGCATTTCACAGTCTTCACAAAGGCCCCAGGCCATAGGTCACCATGTCAAGCATCCCAGAAGGGGAAGTGCCACAAAGCTCAGTCGCACGTCAAGTGTTTCCTGAAGCCACCCCTACCGCGAATGCCTCTGAGTCTGAAGCCAAAGTGGCTGAAGACATTCTGGCTGCGTCAGCCGATGAAGACGAAGAAGAGAGGGAAGATGAAAGAGTTTCCACACCCCCATCTACTGACCAAGCTATTCTCAAGGAGAATGTGATTGTGCCTGACCCTCTAGTTCTTGAACAAGTGGAGTTTAAAAACACTGAGGTTGCCACCAACAATGCCACTGAAGCCAATGACACAGTCATGGCTGAAGACAATGTGGAGCCTACAGCGAATGAGAATGATGAAGACACTGTTCCTCCTCCAAGGCCTCACAGCATGGAACAAGCATTCAGTCAAGGTGAAATGGTAACTGTCAGATGGCCCATTATGGTTCCACCTACTACTCCCGGGCCACAATATGAATATCACGTGGAGCATAGGCCTCAAGTGCAGAAGCCAAAGCCCAGATTGCCAAGGCTTCCAAGTGCTGCCACAACCCAGGAATCATTTTGTGTGCAAAGCTTCAGGGCACATAACACCTTCTTTGATAGCGCCAACAACCCATACAAGAAGCCCAAGATCTCCTCTGACAGATTCTGGAGCCATCTGCAGCGAAGCTATTACTCATGCATCCTCTACAACCAAGACCGGATTTATCCGCATCAGCGTCTAGACTGCGATGCTAGAGCTGGGTGCCCTATCTTGAAGAAGCTCTTGACTGCTTTATTGATGTTGGTCTTCTGCCGTTTGTGACAGACAAAGAGCACTGGAATGAAGAGCTTTTGCTGCAGTTCTATGCCACACTTCATATTCGTGGCTACAATAGGGATCCGAAGACATGGATCCTTGAGTGGATGTTAGGTGATGTACATCATGAAGCCAAAGCTCAAGACATTATCGATCTTACTTACCTGCCTACTCCAAGTGAGTTATACGAGCCTGGTTGTCAGCTTCATCGAGATGAACTGCAGAGTATCTTTCAAAGGCCCGAACCAAATATGAGTCAGCTGCTCAGTATGATGAAACCATTGCCTCAAGATGCTGAATACCCAAAGGAATTCTTCGTGAAGGACCCCGAGTACCTGCCATGCACAGTATACCATATTCTGAGGCATACTCTATGGACGATCAAGGGACACTTTTCTGAAGCTAAACTTGAAGGAGCCATGAAGACTTTGGTATTCTATATCATCAATGGCATCAGATTCAACACCTAGGATTTCTTCATCAGACAACTTGCTTCTTCTGGGATTGATCTGTTTGGCCTGAAGTTCTATTATCCATGGGTGATGCGCTTGATTAAGCTTCACTCTACCATTGACTATCAGCCCTCAGCACGCAACCATGTCGTTTTTCTGCCTGAGGTTGATATGTCAGTTGAAGCCATCTACCCTGAGCCTGCCAAGGAGACAATCCATCTTCACAATGTTGATTCCAGAGTTTCTCGTAGTTCATTGAAGGAGTTCTTGTCCCCAATGATGCAACCCCCACTTATCCTCTAGATGGAAATATGAGAGTGCCACACCGCGCTAACACTGAAGCCACTGCAAGTACAGTTGCCCAACGGCCTCGGAAGCATTCTCGTGTACTTAATGACCGAGAGCTTCTTGTGGCATTACATCAGAAGTAGGATAAGCATCATGACTGGCTAAAGCGTCAGATGCAGAGTCTCTTGGTGGATGTTAATCACATTTGCAACTTGGACACCAAGAACTCGTTTGTTGCACATGAAGCCTGTAGGCGGTCCTGGAAGAGCCTCACAATGCTCTGCTCTGAAGACGATCATCGCAAAGATGGCTTCACAAAAAGCTTCAAGTTTGACTCTAGGCCTCCTCAGAATGCAAGTTGGCGTCGCACTCCATCTATTGAAGAATATGACTATTCATCTTCGGCTGCAACTGTTGTTGCGAGAGTCGTCGATGAATAAGATGATGCCACTTCCCCAACCATCGTTGCACTGCATCTCGACACTGCGTCAGGCCCATCTGCACAACCAAAATCCAACGTCGACCCTGCTCCATCATCCACTCCATCTAGGAACGAGTAGATACTCTATGTCTTCAAACCTTTTTGGTCATTACTGACAAAAGGGGAAGAAGCATATGAGTTGATAGTCTTCAAGCGGGTGCTTATGGGTGGTTGCATTGTTTTTGCTAAGTCTTTACAACTCTCGTCTTTTGAAACAAGTTGGTTCTTGAGTTCTAACACTTAAACTCGATGGTCGCCTGCTGCTTTTTCTGCTATCTTGTGATGCGATGATAAATTCCGCATGAAGCCATTCCGCATACGTCCATTCTTCATTATGCATGTCATTATCTTCGTTATCTCTTTATATGCATGATGAATTGTCTTCATAAGTTGAACATGATCTCCACAAAGTAAAACCTGCCATGTGCATTTGCATTCAAAAGCAAATTACTTATAGGCACATTAAGGGAGTCCTGGATTAGGGGGTGTTCGGATAGCCGAACTATACCTTCAGCCGGACTCCTGGACTATGACGATACAAGATTGAAGACTCAGTCCCGTGTCCGGAAGGGACTTCCCTTGGCGTGGAAGGCAAGCTTGGCGATACGGATGATCAGATCTCCTACCATTGTAACCGACTCTATGTAACCCTAACCCTCTCTAGTGTCTATGTAAACCGGAGGGTTTTAGTCCGTAGGACAACATACACATCAACAATCATACCATAGGCTAGCTTCTAGGGTTTAGCCTCTCTGATCTCGTGGTAGATCTACTCTTGTACTACCTATATCATCAATATTAATCAAGCAGGATGTAGGGTTTTACCTCCATCGAGAGGGCCCGAACCTGGGTAAAACTTCGTGTCCCTTGCCTCCTGTTACCATCCGGCCTAGACGCACAGTTCGGGACCCACTACCCGAGATCCACCGGTTTTGACACCGACATTGGTGCTTTCATTGAGAGTTCCTCTGCGTCGTCCCCGTCAGGCACGATGGCTCCTACGATCATCAATAGCGATGTAGTCCAGGGTGAGGCCTTCCTCCCCGGACAGATCTTCGTCTTCGGTGGCTTCGCACTGCGGGCCGATTCACTTGGCCGTGTGGAGCAGATCGAAAGCTATGCCCCTGACCATCAGGTCAGATTTGGAAGTTTAAACTACACGACTGACATCCGCGGGGACTTGATCTTCGACGGATTCGAGCCACTGCCGAGCGCGCCGCACTGTCATGACGGGCATGATCTAACTCTGCCACTGAATGGTGCCCTGGAGGCCGCACCCGCACTGGCTCCGACCCTTAGTTCAGAGCCAACTGCGCCGATCGAGGATGGGCGGTTGGACGCCACCTCAGGGGCTGCGATCCAAACGGCGATTGAGCCGAACACAAGCCCCGTACTCTGCGAGGCTCGTGACTCCAAGGAGTCGGACTCCTCTCCGGACTCCAAACCCTCCGCGCCCCTGCCAGTCGAATCCGATTGGGCGCCGATCATGGATTTCACTACCGTAGACATCTTTCAGCACTCGCCTTTCGAAGATATCCTGAAGTCACTAAAGTCTCTCTCTTTATCAGGAGAGCCCTGGCCGGACTACGGTCAGCAAGGTTGGAGTGCGGACGATGAAGAAATTCAAAGCCCACCCACCACCCACTTTGTAGCCACTTTCGACGATTTAACCGACATGCTCGACTTTGACTCCGAAGACATCGACAGTATGGACGCCGATGAAGGGGACAATGAAGAACCAGCGCCTGTTGGGCCCTAGAACGCCACCTCATCATATGACGTATACACGGTGGACGCACCAAAAGATGACGACAAGGAATAGAAGGATGCACCGAAGGCCTATTCCCTCGAAAAGCAGTCAAAACAGCGACGCAAGTGCCGGCCCAAATCTCGCCTCGACAGAAATAGCGATCACACAGAGCCAGCGCTGGAGCAGGGCGAACCGCTGCCGGACAACGGCAATCCGGATATTCAAACCAAACAAACAAATCCCATCAGGGATAATGGTCCGGACGACATAACGCCGGACAGGCACCCGGAGCATCAGAATGCCCGCGAAAGGCTCGTTGCCACCGCAAGGAGCCTTAAAAAGCAGAAGTGAAGGCTCAACACCGCTCAAAACAAACTCCAATTTAGATGGAGTAAAATACTTAATACAGCAGCAATGTACGGCAACGATCGCCCCTGAAAGAGCTACCCAAAGCGGAAGCCGCTACCCGAATTCGATGAGGAGGCCTCCGACCCCCCACAACCAAATATCAAAGCAACCACCTGGTCGGATAGACGGCCCCTCTATCAACACAGAATGGCATAAAATGCCGCTCACAATACAACACGCGACCCATGCGAGGGTCGCAACCAAAGGATGGCGCAACAAGATCCATCTATGGACCACGCAAGCGCGCCCCAGCATACAATGCAACACAACAAGCATCAGAGCAACACGGTACACCCAGTTACAGGGGCGCCGCACACCCCCTATGTTTCACCCACGAGGTGCTAGACCATGAATTTCCAAAGGGATTCAAGCCCGTAAACATAGAGGCATATGATGGGACAACAGACCCTGGGGTTTGGATTGAGGACTATATCCTTCATATCCATATGGCTCGAGGAGTTGATCTCCATGCCATCAAATACTTACCCCTCAAACTCAAAGGGCCAGCTCGTCACTGGCTCAAAGGCCTCCCCGAAAGCTCCATTGGAAGTTGGGAAGAGCTCGAAGACGCCTTTCAGGTAAATTTTCAAGGAACTTATGTCCGACCTCTGGATGCGGACGATTTGAGTCATATAACTCAACAGCCCGGAGAGTCAGCCCGAAAGCTTTGGAATAGGTTTCTCACTAAAAGGAACCAGATTGTCGATTGTCCGGACGCAGAAGCCTTGGCAGCTTTCAAGCATAGCGTCCGTGACGAATGGCTCGCTAGACACCTCGGCCAAAATAAGCCGAGAACGATGGCCGCATTAACAAACCTCATGACCCGCTTTTGCGCGGGCGAGGACAGCTGGCTAGCCAGATGCAGCACCAGCGACCCCACTACATCTAAAGTTAGAGATGGAAACGGGAAATCACGGTGCAATAGCAATAGCAAACGCCAGAATAAAGAAGACAGCACGAAGGGCATGACAGTAAATGCCGGATTCAAAAGCTCCCGGCCAGGACAAAAGCTGCCCACTAAAGGCACCAGGGATGAACCGTCCAGCCTCAACAAAATTCTGGACCAGGTATGTCAGATACATAGTACCCCTAGCAAGCCCGCTAATCATACCCACAGAGAATGTTGGGTCTTCAAGTAGTCCGGCAAGCTCAACGCCATACACAAGGGGGAGGACACACCAAGTGAAGACAAGGACGAGCCTCCCAAGCAAGACACTAGGGAACAAAAGAAATTCCCACCAGAAGTCAAAATAGTAAACGTACTACACATGATCAAGGGAAAAAACAATGCGGCACCCCCAGGAAAATATACCCAAGTGCCTGTCACCACGAAGTCCTGCCAATGGTCGTCTCAACCGGTCATTTTCGACCATCGCGATTACTCAGCAAGTATCCAACACGCAGGATGGGCTGCCCTAGTATTAGACCCAGTAATTGGCGGATATCACTTCACACGAGTCTTGATGGATGGCGGCAGCAGCCTAAACCTAATATACCAGGATACAATCCGCGGGATGGGGTTTGACCCAACACAAATTCGCCATAGCAATACTACCTTTAAAGGAGTAACGCCAGGCCCAGGGGCTCGTTGTACGGGCTCCCTCCTACTACAAGTTATATTCGGCTCCCCCGATAAATTCCGTAGCGAGCATTTAACCTTCCACATCGCTCCATTCCAAAGTGGCTATCAAGCACTGCTCGGGCGCGAAGCTTTCGCTTGCTTTCACGCAATACCACACTACGCCTCCCTCACACTCAAGATGCCCGGTCCACGCGGCATCATTTCAGTGCACGAAAATGTCAAGCGATCTCTGCGCGCCGAAGAGAGTGAGGCTGCCTTGGCAGCCACACACTAAAGGCGCCCGGACTAGCCAAAGCGCCCCATAGGTCGTCAAGACCTCAGACACAACTAATCAAGTCCGGCGCCGCTACTTATACCGAATAAATGGTCACACCCCTATTCATCAATACAAGGGGCTCAACGCGCGCAGACATGTGGCCATTCCTCCTCATCTTAAATTATGCATAGTTTCTTTAACTATCTTTTTTGCACGACAACCTTTTTCACCTAAACTCCTCTCTTTTATAGATGATCATCGTGCCACACCCGTCCAGGATACGACACAACGGAGACACAGGCGCAGACGTGCAGCAGGGACCCGCTCCAAGGATTCTTTTTAGATTAAGACCCTGCGTAAACCTTTTTTACTGTCTCTTGTTGATACATACCTGAAGGAAATATGCCCTAGAGGCAATAATAAAGTTATTATTTATTTCCTTATACCATGATAAATGTTTATTATTCATGCTAGAATTGTATTAACCGGAAACATAATACATGTGTGAATACATAAACAAACAGAGTGTCACTACTATGCCTCTACTTGACTAGCTCGTTAATCAAAGATGGTTATGTTTCCTAACCATGGACAAAGAGTTGTTATTTGATTAACGGGATCACATCATTAGGTGAATGATCTGATTAACATGACCCATTCCATTAGCTTAGCACCCGATCGTTTAGTATGTTGCTATTGCTTTCTTCATGACTTATACATGTTCCTATGACTATGAGATTATGCAACTCTCGTTTGCCGGAGGAACACTTTGTGTGCTACCAAACGTCACAACGTAACTGGGTAATTATAAAGGAGCTCTACAGGTGTCTCCAAAGGTACATGTTGGGTTGGCGTATTTCGAGATTAGGATTTGTCACTCTGATTGTCGGAGAGGTATCTCTGGGCCCTCTCGGTAATGCACATCACATAAGCCTTGCAAGCATTGCAACTAATGAGTTAGTTGTGAGATGATGTATTACGGAACGAGTAAAGAGACTTGCCGGTAACGAGATTGAACTAGGTATTGGATATCGACGATCGAATCTCGGGCAAGTAACATACCGGTGACAAAGGGAACAACGTATGTTGTTATGCAGTCTGACCGATAAAGATCTTCGTAGAATATGTAGGAGCCAATATGAGCATCCAGGTTCCGCTATTGGTTATTGACCGGAGACATGTCTCGGTCATGTCTACATTGTTCTCGAACCGTAGGGTCCGCACGCTTAAGGTTTCGATGACAGTTATATTATGAGTTTATGAGTTTTGATGTACCGAAGGAGTTCGGAGTCCCGGATGAGATCGGGGACATGATGAGGAGTCTCGAAATGGTTGAGACGTAAAGATCGATATATTGGACGACTATATTCGGACATCAGAAAGGTTCCGAGTGATTTGGGTATTTTTCGGAGTACCGGGTAGTTACGGGAGAAGCAATGGGCCTTGATGGGCTTTAGTGGGAAGAGGAGAAAGGGCCAAGGGGCTGCTGCGCCCCCCCTCCCCTCTAGTCCGAATTGGACTAGGGAAAAGGGGGGCGGCCACCTTTCCTTCTCCTCCACTTCCTTCTCCCTTCCTCCCATCTTGGTGGACTCCTACTACGACTTGGAGTCCTAGTAGGACTCCACATCCTGGCCACACCAATTGCCTTGGCCGGCCTCCTCCTCCTCCATCCTTTATATACTGAGGCAAGGGGCACCCCATGAACACAAGTTGATCTTCGTGATCGTTCCTTAGCCGTGTGCGGTGCCCCCCTCCACCATATTCCACCTTGGTCATATTGTAGCGGTGCTTAGGCGAAGCCCTGCGACGGTAGAACATCAAGATCGTCACCACGCCGTCGTGCTGACAGAACTCCTCCCCAACGCTTTGCTGGATCGGAGCCCGGGGATCGTCATTGAGCTGAACGTGTGCCAAGAACTCGGAGGTGCCGGAGTAACGGTGCTTGGATCGGTCGGATCGTGAAGACGTACGACTACATCAACCGCGTTGTCACAATGCTTCCGCTGTCGGTCTACAAGGGTACGTAGATCACACTCTCCCCTCTCGTTGCTATGCATCACCATGATCTTGCGTATGCGTAGGAATTTTTTCGAAATTACTACGTTTCCCAACAGTGGCATCCGAGCCTAGGTTTTATGTGTTGATGTTATATGCACGAGTAGAACACAAGTGAGTTGTGGGCGATATAAGTCATACTTCTTACCAGCATGTCATACTTTGGTTCGGCGGTACTGTTGGATGAAGCAGCCCGGACCGACCTTACGCGTACGCTTACGCGAGACCGGTTCTCCCGACGTGCTTTGCACAAAGGTGGCTAGCGGGTGACAGTTTCTCCAACTTTAGTTGAACCGAGTGTGGCTACGCCCGGTCCTTGCGAAGGTTAAAACAGCACCAACTTGACAAACTATCGTTGTGGTTTTGATGCATAGGTAAGATTGGTTCTTGCTTAAGCCCGTAGCAGCCACGTAAAACTTGCAACAACAAAGTAAAGGACGTCTAACTTGTTTTTGCAGGGCATGTTGTGATGTGATATGGTCAAGACATGATGCTAAATTTTATTGTATGAGATGATCATGTTTTGTAACTGAGTTATCGGCAACTAACAGGAGCCATATGGTTGTCGGTTTATTGTATGCAATGCAATCGCGCTGTAATGCTTTACTTTATCACTAAGCAGTAGCGATAGTCGTGGAAGCATAAGATTGGCGAGATGACAACGATGCTACGATGGAGATCAAGGTGTCGCGCCGGTGACGATGGTGATCATGACGGTGCTTCGAAGATGGAGATCACAAGCACAAGATGATGGTGGCCATATCATATCACTTATATTGATTGCATGTGATGTTTATCTTTTATGCATCTTATCTTGCTTTGATCGATGGTAGCATTATAATATGATCTCTCACTAATTATCAACAAGTGTTCTCCCTGAGTATGCACCGTTGCGAAAGTTCTTCGTGCTGAGACACCATGTGATGATCGGGTGTGATAGGCTCTACGTTCAAATACAACGGGTGCAAAACAGTTGCACACGCAGAATACTCAGGTTATACTTGACGAGCCAAGCATATACAGATATGGCCTCGGAACACGGAGACCGAAAGGTCAAGCGTGAATCATATAGCAGATATGATCAACATAGCGATGTTCACCAATGAAACTACTCCATCTCACGTGATGATCGGACATGGTTTAGTTGATTTGGATCACGTAATCACTTAGAGGATTAGAGGGATGTCTATCTAAGTGGGAGTTCTTAAGTAATATGATTAATTGAACTTAAATTTATCATGAACTTAGTCCTGGTAGTATTTTGCAAATTATGTTGTAGATCAATAGCTCGCGTTGTTGCTTCCCTGTGTTTATTTTGATATGTTCCTAGAGAAAATTGTGTTGAAAGATGTTAGTAGCAATGATGCGGATTGGATCCATGATCTGAGGTTTATCCTCATTGCTGCACAGAAGAATTATGTCCTTGATGCACTGCTAGGTGACGGACCTATTGCAGGAGCAGATGCAGACGTTATGAACGTTTGGCTAGCTCAATATGATGACTACTTGATAGTTTAGTGCACCATGCTTAATGGCTTAGAATCAGGACTTCAAAGACGTTTGGAACGTCATGGAGCATATGAGATGTTCCAGGAGTTGAAGTTAATATTTCAAGCAAATACCCGAGTTGAGAGATATGAAGTCTCCAACAAGTCCTATAGCTAAAAGATGGAGAGGAGAATCGCTCAACTAGTGAGCATGTGCTCAGATTGTCTGGGTATTACAATCGCTTGAATCAAGTGGGAGTTAATCTTCCAGATAAGATAGTGATTGACAGAATTCTCTAGTCACCATCACCAAGTTAGTAGAACTTCGTGATGAACTATGATGTGCAAGGGATAACGAAAATGATTCCCAAGCTCTTCGTAATGCGGAAATTGACGAAGGTAGAAATCGAGAAAAACATCAAGTGTTGATGGTAGACAAGACCACTAGTTTCAAGAAAAGGGCAGAGGGAAGAAGGGGAACTTCAAGAAGAACAGCAAGCAAGTTGCTGCTCAAGTGAAGAAGCCCAAGTCTAGTCCTAAGCCTGAGACTAAGTGTTTCTACTGCAAAGGGATTGGTCACTGGAAGCGGAACTACCCCAAGTGATTGGCAGATAAGAAGGATGGCAAAGTGAACATAAGTATATTTGATATACATGTTATTGATGTGTACTTTACTAGTGTTTATAGCAACCCCTCAGTATTTGATACTAGTTCAGTTGCTAAGATTAGTAACTCGAAACGGGAGTTGCAGAATAAACAGAGACTAGTTAAGGGTGAAGTGACGATGTGTGTTGGAAGTGGTTCCAAGATTGATATGATCATCATCACACACTCCCTATACTTTCGGGATTAGTGTTGAACCTGAATAAGTGTTATTTGGTGTTTGCGTTGAGCATGAATATGATTAGATCATGTTTATTGTAATACGGTTATTCATTTAAGCAAGAGAATAAATTGTTGTTCTGTTTACATGAATAAAACCTTATATGGTTACACACCCAATGAAAATAGTTCATTGGATCTCGATCGTAGTGATACACATAACCATAATATTGAAACCAAAAGATGCAAAGTTAATAATGATAGTGCAACTTATTTGTAGCACTGCCATTTAGGTCATATTGGTGTAAAGCGCATGAAGAAACTCCATGCTGATGGGCTTTTGAAATCACTTGATTATGAATCAATTGATGCTTGCGAACCATGCCTCACGTGCAAGATGACTAAGACTTTGTTCTTCGGAACTATGGAGCGAGCAACTGACTTATTGGAAATAAATACATACTGATGTATGCGATCCGATGAGTGTTAAGGCTCGCGGAGGGTATCATTATTTTCTGACCTTCACAGATGATTTGAGCAGATATGGGTATATCTACTTGATGAAACATAAGTCTGAAACATTTGAAAAGTTCAAAGAATTTCAGAGTGAAGTGGAAAATCATTGTGACAAAAAAATAAGGTTTCTACGATCTGATCGCGGAGACAAATATTTGAGTTATGAGTTTGGTCTTCAATTAAAACAATGTGGAATAGTTTCACAAATTCATGCCACCTGGAACACCACAGCATAATGGTGTGTCCGAACGTCATAAACGTACTTTATTGGATATAGTACAATCTATGATGCTTCTTAGCGATTTACCACTATCGTTTTGGGGTTATGCATTAGAGACAGTTGCATTCATGTTAAATAGGGCACCATCTAAATCCGTTGAGACGACACTATATGAACTGTGGTTTGGCAAGAAACCAAAGTTGTCATTTCTTAAAGTTTGGGGTTGCAATGCTTATGTGAAAAAGTTTCATCCTGATAAGCTCAAACCCAAATCGGAAAAGTGTGTCTTCATAGGATACCCAAAAAGTTACTGTTGGGTACACCTTCTATCACAGATCCGCAGGCAAGACATTCATTGCTAAGAATGGATTTTTTCTAGAGAAGGAGGTTCTCTCGAAAGAAGTGAGTGGGAGGAAAGTAGAACTTGATAAGGTAATTGTACCTTCTCCCTTATTGGAAAGTAGTTCATCACAGAAATCTGTTCCTGTGACTACTACACCAATTAGTGAGGAAGCTAATGATGGTGATCATGTAACTTCAGATCAAGTTACTACCGAATCTCGTAGGTAAACCAGAGTGAGATCCGCACCAGAGTGGTACAGTAATCCTGTTCTGGAGGTCATGCTACTTGACCATGACGAACCTACGAACTATGAAGAAGCGATGGTGAGCCCAGATTTCGCAAAATGGCTTGAAGCCATGAAATCTAAGATGGGATCCATGTATGAGAACAAAGTATGGACTTTGGTTGACTTGCCCACTGATCGGCAAGCAATTGAGAATAAATGGATCTTCAAGAGGAAGACGGACGCTGATAGTACTGTTACTATCTACAAAGCTAGAATTGTTGCAAAAGGTTTTCGACAAGTTCAAGGGGTTGACTACGATGAGACCTTCTCACCCGTAGCGATGCTTAAGTCTGTCCGAATCATGTTAGCAATTGCCGCATTTTATGATTATGAAATTTGGCAAATGGATGTCAAAACTGCATTCCTGAATGGATTTCTGGAAGAAGAGTTGTATATGATGCAGCCGGAAGGTTTTGTCGATCCAAAAGGAGCTAACAAAGTGTGCAAGCTCCAGCGATCCATTTATGGACTGGTGCAAGCCTCTCGGAGTTGGAATAAACGCTTTGATAGTATGATCAAAGCATATAGTTTTATACAGACTTGCGGTGAAGCCTGTATTTACAAGAAAGTGAGTGGGAGCACTACAACATTTCTGATAAGTATATGTGAATGACATATTGTTGATCGGAAATAATGTAGAATTATTCTGCAAAGCATAAAGGAGTGTTTGAAAGGAGTTTTTTCAAAGAAAGACCTCGGTGAAGCTACTTACATATTGAGCATCAAGATCTATAGAGATAGATCAAGACGCTTGATAAGTTTTTTCAATGAGTACATACCTTGACAAGATTTTGAAGTAGTTCAAAATGGAACAGTCAAAGAAAGAGTTCTTGCCTGTGTTACAAGGTGTGAAATTGAGTAAGACTCAAAGCCCGACCACGGCAGAAGATAGAAAGAGAATGAAAGTCATTCCCTATGCCTCAGCTATAGGTTCTATAAAGTATGCCATGCTGTGTACCAGATCTATTGTATACCCTACACTGTGTTTAGCAAGGGAGTACAATAGTGATCTAGGAGTAGATCACTGGACAGCGGTCAAAATTATCCTTAGTGGAATAAGGATATGTTTCTCGATTATGGAGGTGACAAAAAGGTTCGTCGTAAAGAGTTACGTCGATGCAAGTTTTGACACTAATCCAGATGACTCTAAATCTCAATCTGGATACATATTGAAAGTGGGAGCAATTAGCTAGAGTAGCTCTGTGTAGAGCATTGTTGACATAGAAATTTGCAAAATACATACGAATCTGAATGTGGCACACCCATTGACTAAACTTCTCTCACAAGCAAAACATGATCACATCTTAGTACTCTTTGGGTGTTAATCACATAGAGATGTGAACTAGATTATTGACTCTAGTAAACCCTTTGAGTGTTGGTCACATGATGATGTGAACTATGGGTGTTAATCACATGATGATGTGAACTATTGATGTTAAATCACATGGCGATGTGATCTAGATTATTGACTCTAGTGCAAGTGGGAGACTGAAGGAAATATTCCCTAGAGGCAATAATAAAGTTATTATTTATTTCCTTATACCATGATAAATGTTTATTATTCATGCTAGAATTGTATTAACCGGAAACATAATACATGTGTGAATACATAGACAAACAGAGTGTCACTAGTATGCCTCTACTTGACTAGCTCGTTAATCAAAGATGGTTATGTTTCCTAACCATGGACAAAGAGTTGTTATTTGATTAACGGGATCACATCATTAGGTGAATGATCTGATTGACATGACCCATTCCATTAGCTTAGCACCCGATCGTTTAGTATGTTGCTATTGCTTTCTTCATGACTTATACATGTTCCTATGACTATGAGATTATGCAACTCCCGTTTGCCGGAGGAACACTTTGTGTGCTACCAAACGTCACAACGTAACTGGGTGATTATAAAGGAGCTCTACAGGTGTCTCCAAAGGTACATGTTGGGTTGGCGTATTTCGAGATTAGGATTTGTCACTCCGATTGTCGGAGAGGTATCTCTGGGCCCTCTCGGTAATGCACATCACATAAGCCTTGCAAGCATTGCAACTAATGAGTTAGTTGTGAGATGATGTATTACGGAACGAGTAAAGAGACTTGCCGGTAACGAGATTGAACTAGGTATTGGATACCGATGATGGAATCTCGGGCAAGTAACATACCGATGACAAGGGGAACAACGTATGTTGTTATGCGGTCTGACCGATAAAGATCTTCGTAGAATATGTAGGAGCCAATATGAGCATCCAGATTCCGCTATTGGTTATTGACCGGAGACATGTCTCGGTCATGTCTACATTTTTCTCGAACCGTAGGGTCCGCACGCTTAAGGTTTTGATGACAGTTATATTATGAGTTTATGAGTTTTGATGTACCTAAGGAGTTCGGAGTCCCGGATGAAATTGGGGACATGACGAGGAGTCTCGAAATGGTCGAGACGTAAAGATCGATATATTAGACGACTATATTCAGACATCGGAAAGGTTCTGAGTGATTCGGGTATTTTTCGGAGTACCGGGTAGTTACGGGAGAAGCAATGGGACTTGATGGGCTTTAGTGGGAAGAGGAGAAAGGGCCAAGGGGCTGCTGCGCCCCCCCTCCCCTCTGGTCCGAATTGGACTAGGGAAAAGGGGGGCGGCCACCTTTCCTTCTCCTCCACTTCCTTCTCCCTTCCTCCCCTCTTGGTGGACTCCTACTAGGACTTGGAGTCCTAGTAGGACTCCACATCCTGGCCGCACCAATTGCCTTGGCCGGCCTCCTCCTCCTCCATCCTTTATATACTGAGGCAAGGGGCACCCCATGAACACAAGTTGATCTTCGTGATCGTTCCTTAGCCATGTGCGGTGCCCCCCTCCACCATATTCCACCTCGGTCATATTGTAGCGGTGCTTAGGCGAAGCCCTACGATTGTAGAACATCAAGATCGTCACCACGCCGTCGTGCTGACGGAACTCCTCCCCGACGCTTTGCTGGATCGGAGCCCGGGGATCGTCATCGAGCTGAACATGTGCCAAGAACTCGGAGGTGCTGGAGTAACGGTGCTTGGATTGGTCGGATCGTGAAGACGTACGACTACATCAACCACGTTGTCAGAACGCTTCCGCTGTCGGTCTACAAGGGTACATAGATCACACTCTCCCCTCTCGTTGCTATGCATCACCATGATCTTGCGTGTGCGTAGGAAATTTTTTGAAATTACTACGTTTCCCAATAATATCCACCGCTGAGAAGGATGCTGGCGTCTTGGCATGTGGCCATGCTAGACCAATGCACGTACCTGGACATAAGGGGCTTCTTACGAAGGCCATTAGTTAGGCCCGGTTTATACCAAAAAGACCGAATACCTTAGGTAGTATTCGGCGTCGCGAGTTTGGCCCTATATGCATCAGCTCCGAATCATTGTCTTTGGTCAAATGTTGGGTTTGCCCGGCTCCTGTGTTTTGGTGCCTTACGTTCCACTTTACCGGCTAAGGTAGCACCAGGAGAACTACTGCGATTGTGCCCTGGTTCATCCGGACGAGCACCTCAGTAAAGAAAGCCGAAAACTGACTGTCATGATCTAGCGCGAGACTGGTCAACCACTCGATGACCCATGGGAATGTTAGAATTCTCCCGCCTTAACGAAGGGCCGCTTTCCGGCCAGGCATATACGCACCCCGGGATCAGGAGAGTGCGGAGCCACCAGGGGCTATCTAGTAGCCCCACTGTCAAACTCCTATGGCTAAGTGAAAGTGTTAAAGCATCATAGTCCGGTTGCCTTGCTCGCTCCGCTATCACCTCCTTAATAGGACCAAGACGTTGGGTTAAGTGTGAACGCGTGTTTCTGTGAACACCTCTGCATTATATGCGTGGGGGTTGAAGCCGACGACTGCAATCTTTCAGGTTATACACATGTATACATAAATGGCCGCCCAGGAGGCATCACAATACTTTCAGGCAAATGTATAAAAGTAGCCTTATGAAAATTTATACAAGCATTTCGCTTACAATGAGATTACATGTCACTCAAACATAATATTTTTTGAGCACTGGGTTTCTATCAAACGAGCACCCTCAAGAACTTCCTCAAAGTAGTGCTCAGCAGCCCTTCGACCTATGGCCGAATCCTGCGCTGCAATAGTGGTAGCATCCATCTCTGACCAGTATGCTTTAGCACGGGCAAAGGCCGTTCGTGCACCTTCTATGCACGCCGACCTCTTCATCGCATTTATGCGCGGCACCACGTCAAGGAACTGCTGCACCAAGCTGAAATAGCTGCTCGGTTTTGACCTTTCAGGCCATAGCTGATCCACAACAGACCTCATGGAGAGTCCGGACAACCTATTTAGTTCGGCCCATCTGGCTAATTGGTCCATCAATGAAAGCGGACGCTCAGGAGAAAGGAATTGTTTCCAAAACAGCTAGTCTACTTCATGGTCCGTCTGACTCTGGAAGTACTTGGCCGCATCGGCAGCGCTCGCCGCCAAATCCATATACACATCTTCCGAACTCCACAGCCGATCCAGAGGGGCATACCGTGGATCTCTGAACTTCCTCTGCAGCATAAAGGATTTCCCGGCTACAATATCCCCGGCTTCCCGCAGCTCCTCCTTCTTTACCCTCATTGCAGAGCGGAGGTCTTTTCCCGTTGCAGCAGCCTTCTCAAGGTCCGATGCCTTTGCCTGGTTTTCCTTTTCAAGAGCCCGACAACGGTCGACAGCGGATTTTAATTCTACGGCCATATTGGCCATCTTATCCCGGCTCTCTCCATGCGCGGGCTTCTCGGCTCGCAACTCTTCGGCCGCCTTCAAAGCAGCCGCATTACCCAATCTCGCTTGTTCCTTGGCTCGGGCAAGTTCCGCCCGCAAGGCTTCAACAGTGGCAGCTCCATTTGCAGTCATAACATGTTAAATATACTGGCTTCATGCTGCTCTTACTATGCGGCGTTTACCAGATAATAACACCTACCCTGCGCCTCGTCAAGCCTCTTGTTAACAAGCTCGATGTCGGCGTCTGCCGCATCCAACTGCCGTTTTAAATGGGCAAACTCGCTAGTCCGGCTAGCCACCAGAGCTTCCATCACCTGCACATAAAGGCAGTATGGTTATTACCTGGGAATATGATCCTCTGTTCATCGTCGTTTCCGACGACGGCCAGAGTCTCAGGGGCTACTATCTACACAGGGCACACCTAGTATGTGCAAGACTATCATACATTATTTTATGTACCTCAAAGCCTGTCAGTAGACTCATAAAAGCTTTATGCAATCCGCTTTCGGCGGACGAGATTCTCTCCATCACCGTATTCATCAGCACACGGTGTTCATCTAAGATGGCCGCTCGCCCCACCAACTCCCTCAGAATATCCGATCGCACACTAGACGGTGTCGAACTCTTTTGTCTGCTCTCTTCGGGAGCCGGACACTGGGAGCTTCGGGGGTCGACGGGATTATCTTCTGGCCTCGCCAGACTCGGAGAGGCCCTCCGTGACGACACTTCAGGGTCGCCCGCTTCCGGAGCGAAGGAGTCCGGAGGAGGCGTTTCGCTCTCCATCATCTCCGGAAGAAGATCCCCCGAAGACGAGCTCATTTGAGAGGGGCTAAGGCCCGAACTGCAAAGATATATGCGGTGGTTATTTTCTCAGAAGAAACGATGGCATATCTATACTATTAAGATATTTTGGGTCACTTACGACTCGTGGGAGGATCGTTCCCCCCGCGGACTTTGTGCGGCAACCGCACCCCTGGGGCAGGACCCTCTGTGGGAAACTTCTTCTCCCGTTTGGAAGCTTTGGCTTCCGAATCCCCGGACCCAATCATTTTCCTCTTCTGGTCGTCTTCCTTCATGAGGACGCTCACTCCCTCGGCTAGTGTGGGCAGCATCGGGGGCCCGTGTCCAATACCGGATTTTCTAAACCCTTAGGGAGGGGTCCGAGCACCGAATCAACTTCGCCTTCGTTAGCCAGTCCTGGTCAAGAAGCAAACTCTCAGAAATGACTTCGCATCAAAGGAGAGGTAGAACGCTCGGTCGGAAGATGCCTTACCTGTTCGGCGGCGCAGTTGCTGCTCAGGCCCACGTCCTCGATGATTTCCGGACACTCCACTTGAGGTCCGAAGAATGACTTGTACATCTCCTCGTGCGTCAGGCCAAGGAAATTTTGAATGGCGCGCGGTCTCTCGGGATTGAACTCCCACAAACGAAGAGGCCGGCGTTTGCAAGGCTGGACTTGACGAACCAGCATAACTTGTGTTACCGCAACCAAACTGAAATCTCCATTAAAGAGATCTTGAATGCGGCTTTGCAGTATAGGCACGTCCTTGGCCGGACCCCAGCTCAATCCTCTGCTAATCCATAACATCAGTTGTGGTGGAGGGCCCGGGCGGAAAATAGGGGCGGCCGCCCACTTGGCACTTCTAGGAGCCGTGATGTAGAACCACTCATGTTGCCACAATTCAGATACCTCTGGAATGGAACCTTTCGGCCATGCAGCTCCCATCATCTTGCGTATTGAGGCACCTCCACACGCTGCATGTTGCCCCTCGATCATCTTTGGCTTTACTTCAAAGGTCTTGAGCCATAGGCCAAAGTGAGTGGTAACCCGGAGGAAGGCCTCGCACACAACAATAAATGTCGTGATATGAAGAAAGGAGTCCGGAGCAAGATCATGGAAATCTATCCCATAGTAAAACATCAAGCCCCTGACAAAAGGATCCAATGCAAGGCCTAGGCCTCGGAGGAAGTGGGAGACGAACACGACGATCTCGTTGGGTTCGGGGGAGGGGAGGGCCTGCCCCCGGGGAGGCAGCCAATGCAGAATCTCGGCGGTCAGATATCTGGCCTCCCTCAACTTTTTGACATCTTCTTCCGTGACGGAGGAAGGCACCCATCGGCCTTGAAGGCTAGATCCGGACATGACTGAAGGTTCGGAGCACCTGACCTGAACTTTGGGCGTTTGAGCTTGAGGTGGGGGAAGGATTCTATTGAGCACGGGAGGGAAAAATAAAAGGCCTCGTCCCTTTATAAAGAGGGTGAATATCGAGCGTCCTCTCCGTGTCCGTTTGGACTTGCCTATAATCTAGGAGTCCTAGAAGCGGTTGGGTTACCCACGCCCGTATTGATGAGAATCCCGGAATAAGGGGACACGATCTCTGCTTTGACAAGACGTGCTAAGGAAACCACCTCGCACGATGCGCTGAGGTGGGATAATGAAAATGACTCGGATAAAGGCTTGGCCGTGGTGTGTCGCACTATGGAATACGTCAGCTGATTAGATTTGTGTAAATATTATTCTCTCTATGGCAATATGTGGAAAACTTATTTTGCAGAGCCGGACACTATCTTTGTGTTTAAAATCTTCTATGAAGTATTTGGAGGAGGAACCCGCCTTGCAATGCCGAAGACAATTTGCGCGCCGGACTCGTCATCATTGAAGCCTGGTTCAGGGGCTACTGAGGGAGTCCTGGATTAAGGGGTGTTCGGATAGCCGAACTATACCTTCAGCCGGACTCCTGGACTATGACGATACAAGATTGAAGACTCCATCCCGTGTCCGGAAGGGACTTTCCTCGGCGTGGAAGGCAAGCTTGGCGATACGGATGATCAGATCTCCTACCATTGTAACCGACTCTATGTAACCCTAACCCTCTCCGGTGTCTATATAAACCGGAGGGTTTTAGTCCGTAGGACAACACACACATCAACAATCATACCATAGGCTAGCTTCTAGGGTTTAGCCTCTCTGATCTCGTGGTAGATCTACTCTTGTACTACCTATATCATCAATATTAATCAAGCAGGACGTAGGGTTTTACCTCCATCGAGAGGGCCCAAACCTGGGTAAAACTTCGTGTCCCTTGCCTCTTGTTACCATCCGGCCTAGACGCATAGTTCGGGACACCCTACCCGAGATCCGCCGGTTTTGACACCGACACACATCTTCAGGGGGAGCCTTTTGTTACTTATGAAGACAATGCCTTAATCCTTAAACTTTCACATACTTTTATCCCGTTGAAAACTTCAACTAGTTTGTCATGAATCACCAAAAAGGGGGAGATTGTAAGTGCATCTAGTGCCACTCCTAGTTGGTTTTGGAGTATTAACGACAAACTTGGTTGAGGGACTAATGTGTTTGTGACAATTGCAGAATAACACAGGTAGTAGTCCCATATTGATTTGGTTTACCTATCAGAGATGGCCCCTAAAAATGTGTGAAGACATTGAAGACAATGGTGGGCTGTGAAGATATTCATAGTGAAGATTATGACATGAGAAGACATTCACATGAAGACTATGGAGTGTGAAGACATAGTTGTTTCGTAGTTTCCGTTTCTTCTTTGTTGAGTTATAGGAACCACCGTACTATTAAGTGGGGTCCAAGTGAACAAAGTCAGAGTAACTGATGTGATGCTCAACCAAATCATATGTCTTCGAGTGAAGACAATGAGAGAAAATCTTATCCAGAGCTGGATGAGTCAGCTTTACTTGTAGCCCGAGTCAAGCTGCCGCGTGTGTTTGAAATCTGACCGTTGGACACGTGTCAGTTCCTTAGTTACCCAGGGCCATTTCAGAAAAATTAGTGTCGGTGTCAAAACCGGCGGATCTCGAGTAGGGGGTCCCGAACTGTGCGTCTAGGCCGGATGGTAACAGGAGGCAGGGGACACGAAGTTTTACCCAGGTTCGGGCCCTCTTAATGGAGGTAAAACCCTACGTCTCGCTTGATTAATATTGATGATATGGGTAGTACAAGAGTAGATCTACCACGAGATCAGAGAGGCTAAACCCTAGAAGCTAGCCTATGGTATGATTGTATGTTGTGATTGTTGTCCTACGGACTAAAACCCTTCGGTTTATATAGACACCGGAGAGGGTTAGGGTTACACAAGGTCAGTTACAAAGGAGGAGATATCCATATACGTATCACCTAGCTTGCCTTCCACGCCAAGTAGAGTCCCATCCGGACACGAGACGAAGTCTTCAATCTTGTATCTTCATAGTCTAACAGTCCGGCCAATGGAAATAGTCCGGCTGTCCGGAGACCCCCTAATCCAGGACTCCCTCAGTAGCCCCTGAACCAGGCTTCAATGACGATGAGTCTGGCGCACGGTATTGTCTTCAGCATTGCAAGGCGGGTTCCTTCTCCGAATACATCACAGAAGAATTTGAATACGAGGATAGTGTCCGACCCTGCAAAATAAGTTCCACATTCCACTGCAAAGAGAATAATTTTTGCGCAGATCTAATTTGCTGGCTTGTTTTGGTAGCATGACTTTATGTCATGGCCCGGTGATTATTCGAACCGTTTATTTTAACCAGCTCCACACATAACACAAGGCGGTTTCTTGACACGTCTTGCCGAAGCGGAGATCGTGTTCCCTCAGTTAAGGTATTCTCATTAATGCGGTCGTGGGTAACCCAACCATGTCTAGGACTCCTAGATTATAGGCAAGTCCCAAATGGCTACGGAGAGGACGCTTGATATTCACCCCCTTTATAAGGGGACAAGGTTTTTGCTTTTGCCCTCTCGTGCTCAATCAAACCCTTTCCCCGCCTCGAGTTCTAACACCCAAAGCCCAGGTTAGGTGCTCCGGATCTTCAACCATGTCCGGATCCAGCCTTCAAGGTCGATGGACGCCCTCCTCCGTTACGGAAGAGGACATTAAGAAGTTGAGGGAGGCCAGATACCTGACCATCGAGGTTTCGCATCGGCTGCCTGCTCGAGGGCAGATCGTCCCTACTCCCGAACCCAACGAGAATGTTGTGTTCATCTCCCACTTCCTCTGAGGTCTAGGCCTCACTCTGGATCCTTTCGTCAGAGGTTTGATGTTCTATTACGGGCTAGATTTCCACGATCTAGCTCCGGACTCCTTTCTCCACATCTCGACATTTATTGTCGTGTGTGAGGCCTTCCTCCGCGTTACCCCTCACTTTGGCCTGTGGCTCAAGACCTTTGAAGTAAAGCCGAAGATGATTGAGGGGCAACATGCAGCGTGCGGAGGTGCATCAATAGGCAGGATGGAAGGAGCTCCATGGCCGAAAGGTTCCTTTCCAGAGGTGTCCGAATTATGGCAACGGGAGTGGTTTTACGTCACGGCTCCTAGAAGTGCCAAGTGGGCGGCTGCCCCTGCTTTCCGCTCGGGCCCCCCACCACAACTGATGTCATGGATTAGCAGAGGTCTAAGCTGGGGTCCAGCCAAGGACGTGCCAATACTGCAAAGCCGCATCCGAGATCTCTTCGAGGGAGATTTTAATTTGGTTGCGGTAATACAAGTTATGCTGGTTCGTCAAGTCCAGCCTTGCAAACGCCGGCCCCTTCGCTTGTGGGAGTTCAACCCAGAGGGACCACGTGCCATTCAAAGTTTCCTTGGCCTGACGCACGAGGAGATGTACAAGTCATTCTTCAAACCTCAAGTAGAATGTCCGGATATTACCGAGGACGTGGGCCTGAGCAGTAACTGTGCCGCCGAACAAGTAAGAAATCCTCTAGTCAAACACACTGTCTTTTATTCGAAGTTATTTCTGAGAGTTCGCTTTTTGAACAGGACTGGCTAACAAAGGCGAAGATGATTCGGTTTGGCCTCCCTCCCTGAGGGTTTGGAAAATCCGGTATTGGAAAAGATGCTCGAAGTCGCACCTTGCCCGGAGCCCTTGAAGGAAGATACCAGGGGGATAATATGGGCGGGCGCGGGCCCCCATCGCTGCCCGTTCCAACCGAGGGAACGAGCATCTCCACGAAGGAGGACGATCGGGGGAGAAAAAGGACTGCTTCCGAGGATCCGGAAGCCGAAGCCTCCAAACTAGAGAAGGAGTCTCCCACAGAGGGTCCTACCTCGGGGGTGCTTTTGCCGCACAAAGTCCGTGGGGGGATCAGCCCTCCAACGAGTCGTAAGTGATCAAAAATACTTTAATAGTAAAGGTATGCTATCTTTTTTCTCCGAGAAAATAACCACCGCATATATCTTGCAGTTCGGGCCTTAGCCCCTCTCAAATGAGCTCGTCTTCGGGGGATCTTCTTCCAGAGATGATGGAGAGTGAAACGCCTCCCCTGAACTCCTCCACTCTAGAAGCGGGCGACCCCGAAGTGTCGTCACGGAGGGCCTTTCCGGATCCGGTGAGGCCAGAAGATAATCCTGTAGACCCCCGAAGTCCCTAGTGTTCGGCTCCCGAAGAGAGGATACCAAAGAGTCTGGCACCGTCTGGTGTGCGGTCGGACGTTCTGAGGGAGTTGGTGAGGCGAGCGGCCATCTCAGAAGAACACCATATGTTGATGGGTACGGTGATGGAGAGAATCTTGTCCGCCGAAAGCGGATTACATGAAGCCTTTATGAGTCTACTGACAGGCTTTGAGGTACGTGAGATAATATGTGATAGTACTACACATGTTAGGTGTGCCCTGTGTAGATAGTAGCCCCTGAGACTCTGGTTGTCGTCGAGAACGGCGGCAAATAGAGGATCATATTCCCAGGCAATAACCATACTGCCCCTATGTGCAGGTGGTGGAAGCTCCGGTGGCTAGCCGGACTAGTGAGTTTGGCAAATTAAAACGGAAACTAGATGTGGCAGACGCCGACATCGAGCTTGTTAACAAGAGGCTTGACGAGGCACAAGGTAAGTGTTATTATCCAATGAACGCCACATAGTAAGAGCAGCATGATGCCAGTATCTTTAATATGTTGTGACTGCAGATGGAGTTGCCACCATAGAAGCCTTGCGGGCAGAACTTGCCCGAGCCAAGGAACAAGCGAGGATTAGTAATGCGGATGCTTTGAAGGCGGCCGAAGATTTGAAAGCCGAGAAGGCCGCACATTGCGAGAGCCAAGAGAAGATGGCCAAGATGGCCGTAGAATTAAAAGACACTGCCGACCGTTGCCGGGTACTTGAAAAAGAAAACCGAGCGAAGGCAACGGACCTAGAGAAGGCCGCGGCGGCGGACAAAGACACCTGTTCTGCTATGAGAGCAAAGAAGGAGGAGCTGCGGGAAGCCAGGGATATTGCGGCTGGGAAACCCTTCATGTTATGGAGGAAGTTCGGAGATCCATGGTATGCCCCTCTGGATCGGCTGTGGAGTTCGACAGATGCGTATATGGATTTGGCGGCGAGCGCTGCCGATGCGGCCAAGTATTTCCAAGGTCAGACAGATCGTGAAGTGGATACACCCAATGAAGGCAATGGCGACGAGATAGCGGAGGATGACCCCTCCAAGAAGCAACCCAAACGCCGACGTCAGCGGCACCGCTCTAAGTCCCGCCAAAGCAAAAGTAGTGATACCGGCACAGGAGATAATAATACTCCGAACAGTGCCAAAGACAACAACAATCCCCTCCAGCAAGACTTAGAGGAGGAGGATGAAGGAGCCAGCTCTCCTGAGAGAGCGGCAGATGGAGAGGAAGAGGACGACAATTACACCCCCCCTCCGAAGACGGGGCAAGCCTCGGCGATGATGAATTCGTCGTCCCAGAGGATCCCATCGAACAAGACCGCTTCAAGCACCGGCTTATGGCCACGGCAAATATCCTGAAGAAAAAGCAGCAGCAGCTTCAAGCTGATCAAGATCTGCTAGCTGACAAATGGACTGAAGTCCTCGTGGCCGAGGAATATAAACTCGAGCGCCCCTCCAAGAGTTACCCAAGGCGCAGGTTACTACCCCGACTGGAGGAAGAAGCGTATGACACGGCTGATCGGCCACCTCATGGCCGCGATAGAGAGGCATTCCAGCCAAAAGCTCAGCCTCCACCCCAACGCCATTCAAATAAAAAAGCAGGGGGAGATATGCTAGACCTGCGAGACATGTTGGAGGACAAGGCAAATCATTCAAGATCGATCTATGGATCACGAGGGCGCACCACTCTACGAGACGACAAACGTCACGCCGGATACAGTAAAAGCAAACCCGGCCGGGCCGAACACAGTGGGCAAGACCCATTCGAGCTGCATCGAGATATAGCCCAATACAGAGGCGCCACACACCCCTTATGCTTCACAAATGAAGTAATGGAACATCAATTCCCAGAAGGTTTCAAACCTGTAAACATTGAATCATACGACGGCACAACAGATCCCGCAGTATGGATTGAGGACTTCCTCCTCCACATCCACATGGCCCGCGGTGATGACTTACACGCCATCAAATACCTCCCATTAAAGCTCAAAGGACTAGCGCAGCATTGGCTTAACAGCTTGCCAGCAGACTCCATTAGCTGTTGGGAAGATCTGGAAGCCGCATTCCTCGACAACTTTCAGGGCACTTATGTGCGACCACCGGACGCTGATGATTTGAGCCACATAATTCAGTAGCCAGAAGAGTCGGCCAGGCAATTCTGGACTCGATTCCTTACAAAGAAAAATCAAATTGTCGACTGTCCGGATGCGGAGGCCTTAGCGGCTTTCAAGCACAACAACCGAGACGAGTGGCTAGCCCGGCACCTTGGTCAGGAAAAGCCGAAATCTATGGCAGCTCTCACGACGCTCATGACCCGCTTTTGTGCGGGAGAAGACAGCTGGCTGGCTCGCAGTAATAACATATCAAAAAACCATGGTACCTTAGATACCAAGGACGGCAATAGTAGGTCACGTCGCAACAAGCATAAGCGTCGCATTAACAGCGAAAATACTGAGGATACATCAGTCAATGCCGGATTCAAAGGCTCTAAACCCGGTCAGCGGAAAAAGCCATTCAAACAAAGTACGCCGGGTCCGTCCAGCTTGGGCCGTATACTCAATCGCTCATGTCAAATACACGGAACCCCAGACAAGCCAGCCAATCACACCAACAGGGATTGTTGGGTGTTCAAGCAGGCCGGCAAGTTAATTGCCGAAAACAAGGACAAGGGGCCGCATAGCGATGACGAGGAGGAACCCTGGCAGCCGCACACTAGAGGACAGAAGAGGTTTCCCCCGCAAGTGCGGACAGTGAACATGATATACGCAACCCACATCCCCAAGAGGGAGTGGAAGCGTGCGCTCAGGGACGTATATGCATTGGAGCCAGTCGCCCCAAAGTTCAACCCTTGGTCCTCCTGCCCGATCACCTTCGATCGCAGGGACCACCCCACTAGTACCCGTCATGGAGGATTTGCCGCACTGGTCCTAGACCCAATCATCGACGGATTTCACCTCACTCGAGTCCTTATGGACGGCGGCAGCAGCCTGAACCTGCTTTATCAGGACACAGTGCGCAAAATGGGTATAGACCCCTCAAGGATCAAACCCACAAAAACGACCTTTAAGGGCGTTATTCCAGGCGTAGAGGCCCATTGCACAGGCTCAATTACACTGGAAGTGGTCTTCGGATCCGAAGCGAAGAGTTAATCTTCGATATAGTCCCATTCCACAGTGGTTATCACGCGCTGCTCGGGCGAACCGCATTTGCTAGATTCAATGCGGTACCGCATTATGCATACCTCAAGCTCAAGATGCCAGGACCTCGCGGAGTTATTACAGTCAATGGAAACACAGGGCGCTCCCTCCGAACAGAGGAGCACACCGCGGCCCTCGCAGCAGAAGCGCAAAGCAGCCTCTCAAGGCAATCAACCAGTTCGGCGTTTCAAAGCCCGGACACCTCCAAGCATGCTCGAGGAAATCGGCAAATAGACCGCCTGGCCACCCCAATCCCATCCCAAGGGCGATTTTCGTGTCACGCGTACATAATTACGCATTAAAAATACCATGGGCACAGGTGGAGAGGGGGGGGCACAACTGCGGCATGCCCCAAAACGCGGCCTAAACCGCACTAGGGGCTTCCCGTTTGGTTATTTTTTCTTTTTTCAGGACCTTAATCTCTGGAAACACTGTCCGGCAGCACTATTGCCGAACACATGATGCAGCAACCAAGAACGCAGACAACTACGTTATACAACGGAATTCCCAGGTTGATCTCAGATTTCATATCATCCCTCACCTCGCCCTTGGAAGGGACTTAGTCCTACTTTTTGCTTATCGCACTATCTGTATCACTCTGCTTTAACGCAGCTTTTAATAAACAATGCATTACATTTGACCATTATTGCATTATATATATATGTGTGTGTGTGTGTGTGTGTGTGTGTTCATTAACGACGCCTTGCAACCGTAAACTTTGGTACGGCCAATACACCAGGGGCTCACGTACCCCACAATGCGGTGTGAAAAGTCCGAACACTTTCACAAGTGCGGCACCCCGAACTTATAGCATTATATGCATCAGCTCTGAATCATGTCTTTGGTCAAATGTTGGGTTTGCCCGGCTCCTATGTTTTGGTACCTTACGTTCTGCTCTATCGGCTAAGGTAGCACTAGGAGAACTACTGCGATTGTGCCCCGGTTCTACCGGGCTGAGCACCTCAGTAGAGAAAGCTAAAACTGACTATCATGATAAGGCAAGAGACTGGTCGCTATTCGGCGAGGTTTTTCGAGTCCCTAAAGACTTATGTCGCTTAGGGCGAGGGGCCGGCCCTGTCCGGCATAAAGGCATGTATCGCGCCCCGAATTCGGCCTTCCGAATACCAGGGGCTTCGCTGAAATTTAAAATTATAGAATTCTATGGCTAAGTGAGAGTGATAAAGCAATATTAGTCCAGTTGCCTTGTTCGTTGTGCTGAGCACCTCCCTCGAAGGACCCAAATATGGGAACAAGAGTGCTCAGGTTTATCCCAAACACCCCAGCACTAGCGGCATGGGGGCAGAAGCCGGGGACTAGCCATCTCTCAGATTTGATAAACATCCAAACAAAAGGTAATATTTTAAATTCAAACAAGCGTTACATAGCGCATATGAAACAAGTTTTCATAAATACATGATCAAACGAGCAAGTTTACTCAAATATTACATCTTTCGAACACTCATTCGCGATAAGACGGGCACCCCGCAGAACACCCTCGTAATACATCTCGGGGTGGCGGTGCTCCTTGCCCTCCGGCGGCCCCTCCTTGATCAGCTTCACGACATCTAGCTTGACCCACTGCATTTTTACATGGGCGAAAGCCCAGCATGCACCTTCAATGCAGACGGATCGCTTGACAACCTCCAGCCGTAGGAAGGCATCCAGAAGCCACCTCACCAGGGCGAAGAAGCTGTTCGGAAGGGCGTTGCCAGGCCACAGCCGGACTGCAAAGCCCTTCATGGTCTGATCGGCCGCCTTATGTAGCTCGACCATCTGCTTTAGCTGGTCGCTCATCGGCACCGGATGTTCGGCCTCAGCCTACTGAGACCAGAACAGCTTCTCCGCCGAGCTTCCGTCCTCGGTCAGGTAAAATTGTGCGGCATCGGACACACTGCGGGGCAAATCTGTGAAGAGCTCCTGAAGAGCTCTGGATCCGGGTAAGTAATCGGTAATTTACTTTTACATGCTTGCTTTGCATATAGAAAGCCTTACCGGCCGCTATCTTCTTCATCGCGTCGATCTCCTGGAGGGCCTTCTGGGCCTCGGCCTTGGCACTCTTTGCACTCTCAAGGGCCGCGGCAAGCTCAGACTCCCGCGTCTTCGAGTCAAGCTCCAACGCCTCGTGCTTTGTCAAGAGAGCCTGGAGCTCTTGCTGCACCTCGCCCACCCGAGCCTCGTGCTTCTCTCGCTTGGTGCGCTCCTTGGCCGTTGTATCTTCAGCCTCGGTTAGCGCTTGCTTCAGTGTCGCCACCTCGGTCGAGGCCCCTGGCAAACATACAACGATCCTGTCATTTTGCAATCGCGTCCTTTTTATACATACATATCTATAGACGGAGTATTACTTACCTTTGTTCTCCTCGAGCTGCCTCTTGGCAAGGCCGAGCTCTTTCTTGGACCCCTCGAGGTCCTGCTTCAGTACGGTGACCTCCGCAGTTAGTGTGGCGGACGCCAGCAGCAAAGCCTGCATATGCATATTGACATACTTATATTAGACTCCTGCGATATTATTTGATCCTCTGTCCAGCTTTACTTTGTGAACACCAAACAAAGCATCAGGGGCTACTGTCTATATGGTAATATTTCTACTACATTTTAAACACACTTACCTCAAAGCCTGTTAGAAGGCTGGCACATGCTTCAGTCAATCCGCTCTTGGCGGACTGAACCTTCTGGATCAACGCACTCATGATAGTGTGGTGCTCCTCGTCGATGGAAGCGTTGCGAAGCGCTTCCAGCAAATTGTCCGGTGCCTATGGATGGACAGAGGTCACCGGCACAGGCGTTTTGCCCCCCTTAGAAGGAGGCCGCATGCCCGAGTCCGGAACCGCTGGAGGGTCCGGCACGGTGTTTGGCTGAGGGCCGAACTCGGAGCTCTCGGGGGTCCCGTCCCTGCAGCTCCCGAAGTCCGGAAGGTCGCCTTGAGGCACCTCCGGGACTGTCTCCCCTCGAACCGGTGCCTCTTGAGACAACACCTCGGCATCGTCGGCAGGATGAGGGGAGGTGGCGGTCGGGACTGGATCGCTATCCATGTCCGACGAGCCCAGGGAGCCGTCCGATGATACCTCGATATTGGCTCGGGGCGGCCTGCACAATTGTGTTCGGCATTAGGAAAAGTAGTTCGACAAAGGAATCCTATGGGTAACTTTGGTATCCGAATACTTACGATCTCCCCGGGGGCTTGGCCCTGGGCAACCACTCGTCTTCGCTTTCGTCGGCGGCGGTGGAGCTGTCCGGAAGGAGAGTCCTTCCCTTCCTGGACCCTCCGGCCTCCCCAGTTGGGGCGGCCTTCCTTTTCTTGTCTCCCCCAGTCGGTGGGGGAGCATCTTCTTCCTCTTCCTCGTCTTCAGGGGAAGAGTGCGCCGCAGAGTCATCGAAGGTGAGTCCGACGACGCCTGGCGTCGGGAACTCTTCCGAGTTCCCTTGGCCTTCTTGGTCTTCGCCGGCACCTTATAAGGGGCCGGAGTCAGCATCTTCGCCAGAAGAGCGTCTGCGGGGCCTTCGGGCAAAGGAGCCGGACAGTCGATCTGTCCGGCCATCTTCTGCCAGTCCTGTCAAAGGTCCAGGAGTTTAGATCCCGCATAGAGTCAATCTACATAAAAAATAAGTATCATGTGAAAGGTAAAGCAGCTTACCGCACTAGCTTGGCGCTTCGCGCTGAATCCGCGATCCTCAGTGATAGGGGGAGGGACCTGGGCACTTTTGAACACCCTCCAGGTGTCTTCATGAGTCGTGTTGAAGAGCCTGTTCAGAGTCCGGTGCTGCGCCGGATTGAACTCCCACAAGGTGAACTCCCGTTGTTGGCACGGGAGTATCCGGCGGATGAGCATAACCCAGACTATGTTGACAAGCTTGAGCTTCTTGTCCACCATGTTTTGAATACATGTTTGGAGTCCGGTCAGCACTTTTGAACTACCCCAGGACATTCCCTTCTCTTTCCAGGAGGTGAGCCGCATGGGGATGCCAGATCGGAACTCGGGGGCCGCTACCCATGCGGGATCGCGCGGCTCGGTGATATAGAACCACCCCGATTGCCACCCCTTTATGGTTTCCACAAAGGAGCCCTCGAGCCATGTTATGTTGGGCATCTTGCCCACCATGGCGCCTCCACACTCCGCCTGGCGGCCGCCCACCACCTTCGGCTTGACGTTGAAGGTGTTCAGCCATAAGCCGAAGTGGGGCTTGATGCGGAGGAAGGCCTCGCACACGACGATAAACACCGAGATGTTGAGGATGAAGTTCGGGGCCAGATCGTGGAAATCCAGGCTGTAATAAAACATGAGCCCCCGGACGAAGGGATGGAGAGGGAATCCCAATCCGCGGAGGAAATGGGTGAGGAATACCACCCTCTCATGGGGCATGGGGGTGGGGATGAGCTGTCCCTCATCTGGGAGCCGGTGCGCGATGTCGTCGGGTAGGTATCCGGCTCTCCTCGGTTTCTTGATGTCTCCCTCCGTGACAGAGGAGACCATCCACTTGCCTCCCGCTCCGAACATGGTTGGAGAAGGTTGAGATGGAAGTGAGGACTTGGGCGCTAGAGCTCGAGTGTGCGGGAGCGGATGAGCAAAGGAGGAAGAAGGCGTGGATAGAAAGGTGAATCCTTATCCCTTTATATGGGCGGACGAAACTAAGCGTCCCCACTTGCCTGGTAAAACTCGCTTATCCCCCAAGCGCCGCAATTGATGGTGCGGTTGGGTTACCCACACCCGTATTGATGAGAATCCCGTAATAAGGGGACATGATCTCTGCTTTAACAAGACGTGTCAAAAAACTGCCTCGCGATATGTGCGGGGCTGGTTAAAAGAAATGGTTCGAATAATCACCGGGCCATGACGTAACGTCATTAGATCTGCGAAAATATTATTCTCTCTACGGTGTAATGTGGAACTTATTTTGCAGGGTTGGACACTATCCTCGTATTCAAATTCTTCTGTGATGTATTCGGAGAAGGAACCCGCCTTGCAATGCCGAAGACAATACTGCGCGCCGGACTCATCTTCATTGAAGCCTGGTTCAGGGGCTACCGTGGGAGTCCTGGATTAGGGGGTCTCCGGACAGCCGGACTATCTCCATTGGCTGGACTGATAGACTATAAAGATAAAAGATTGAAGACTTCATCTCGTGTCCGGATGGGACTCTACTTGGCGTGGAAGGCAAGCTAGGCGATACGTATATGGATATCTCCTCCTTTGTAACCGACCTTGTGTAACCCTAACCCTCTCCGGTGTCTATATAAACCGAATAGTTTTAGTCCGTAGGACAACAATCACAACATACAATCATACCATAGGCTAGCTTCTAGGGTTTAGCCTCTCTAATCTCGTGGTAGATCTACTCTTGTACTACCCATATCATCAATATTAATCAAGCATGACGTAGGGTTTTACCTTCATCGAGAGGGCCCGAACCTGGGTAAAACTTTGTGTCCCCTGCCTCCTGTTACCATCCGGCCTAGACGCACAGTTCTGGACCCTCTACCCGAGATCCGCCGGTTTTACCCAGGTTCCTCCTGGCTATAAATAGCCCACCCCCTACACCACAAATTGGTGGTTGCTCAGAGTTAGTGCACAACTTTTGTCGTTTGAGAGCAACCCACCTCCGAAGCATTTGAGAGAGAGATCCTTGCGAGGACAAAGCCCTAAACACCTAGAGCCAAAGAGTGTTAGGCATCACTGGAGTCTTTCCATCTGCGTGACCTGAAGACTTGTTACACTTGAGGACTATGAATCCTCCAGCCGGTTAGGCGTCACGTTCAGAGCATCCAAGAGTCATTGTGGATTGCCGGTGAACAAAGTCTGTGAAGGTTTGGAAGTCTACCTTGAAGACTTACCAGAGTAATTGGGCGAGGAATGGGTGTCCTTAGCTTAAGGGGAATAAGGTGAAGACACGGTCTTCTGAGTTGAATCTCAGCCTCGCTAACCAGATGTACAGTTGTCACAGCAACTGGAACTAGTCTACCAAATTCTTATCTTGACCAAGCAACTGGTTCTATCCTTCACTTTCCTTTACTTTACAGTTTGTCTTCATGAAGTCATTGTCTGCCTATATGATCTGATTGACTTCACTGAGTGAAGACTGTTTACTATTTGGCTTCATATTGTCTTCCATCCTGATCCTTACTACCTAGTTGCTCATTGTAACGCCCTCGATGCAGCTATATCTCCCACGTGTCGAAGCATGACTTAGAGGCATAACTTCATTGAAAGCAATGTCGCAAGTGAGGTAATCTTCACACAACCCATGTAATACATAAGGGAAAGAGTTACATAGTTGGCTTACAATCGCCACTTCACACAATTACATGAGTAAAGAATTACATCAACCAGATACAATCAAGGTCCGACTACGGAACCTAAAATAAAAGAAGACTACCCCAAATGCTACACAGATCCTCGATCCTCCCAACTGGGCTCCACTACTGATCAACTAGAACGAAACAACACAAAGGACAAGATCTTCAACACGCTCCTCCCTGAGCTCGGCTGCGTCATCTACACGGTTTCATCAGCACCTGCAAGCTGGTTTTGGAAGTATCTGTGAGTCACGGGGACTCAGCAATCTCACACCCTCGCGATAAAGACTATTTAAGCTTATGGGTAAGGTAAAAGGTATGAGGTGGAGCTGCAGCAAGCGACTAGCATATATGGTGGCTAAACATACGCAAATGAGAGTGAGAAGAGAACGCAAGGCACGGTCGATAAAACTATGATCAAGAAGTGATCCTAGAACAACCTACGTCAAGCATAACTCCAACACCGTGTTCACTTCCCGGACTCCGCCGAGAAGAGACCATCACGGGTACACACGTGGTTGATGTATTTTCATTAAGATCAACTTCAGGTTTTCTACAACCGGACATTAACAAATTCCCATCTGCCCATAACCGCGGGCACGGCTTTCGAAAGTTCAAATCCCTGCAGGGGTGTCCCAACTTAGCCCATCACAAGCTCTCATGGTCAACGAAGGATATTCCTTCTCTCAAGACAATCCGATCAGACTCGGCATCCTGGTTACAAGACATCCTCGACAATGGTAAAACAAGTCCAGCAAAGCCCCCAGAATGTGCCGAGAAATCCCGATAGGAGGTGCACAGATCTCGTTCTCAGGGCACACTCAGATAGGTCAAGCTACGAGTAAAAACAGCCCTCGAGTTTCCCCGAGGTGGCCCCGCAGGCTGCTCGTTTCGGACCAACACTTAGAGAAGCACTGGCCCGGGGGGTTAAAATAAAGATGACCCTTGAGTCTGCAGAACCCAAGGGAAGGTGGTAGGTTGTTAGTGCAAATGGTAAAACCAAGGTTGGGCCTTGCTGGAGGAGTTTTATTCAAGGCGAACTGTCAAGGGGTTCCCATTATAACCCAACCGTGTAAGGAACACAAAATCCGGGAACATAACACCGATATGACAGAAATTAGGGTGGCAAGAGTGGAACAAAACACCAGGCATAAGGCCGAGCCTTCCACCCTTTACCAAGTATATAGATGCATTAATTAAATAAGAGATATTGTGATATCCCAACAAAATATCCATGTTCCAACAAGGAACAAACTCCAATCTTCACCTGCAACTAACAATGCTATAAGAGGGGCTGAGCAAAGCGGTAACATAGCCAAACAACGGTTTGCTAGGAAAGGTAGGTGAGAGGCTTGACATGGCAATATGGGAGGCATGATAAAGCATGTGGTAGGTATCGCAGCCTAGGCATAGCAAAAGAGCGAGCAACTAGCAAGCAAAGATAGAAGTGATTTTGAGGGTATGGTCATCTTGCCTGAAATCCCGCAAGAAAGAAGAACGAGTCCATGAAGAAGACAAACGGACGTAGTCGAACGAATTCCTCACAAACACAACGTTATCGGAACCAACCCGAAGAAGCAACACCGGAAAGAAGCAAACAACATAGTAAACAACCACCACATAAGCATGGCATGATGCACAACCAAGTATGATGCATGTCCGGTTTAATGAAGCATGACATGGCAAAGTGCACAAACAATACTACAAATTAACTGGAGCTCAATATGCAACGAGTTGCATATTGACAGAACACCACATGACTTATTTAGTTCCCTCTCGTTTATGTACTCAACAATATTAAATGTTGGTTAACATGGCAAGAGGTGAAATCATAACAAAACTGTACCATCTAAACAATTTAAATGGGGCCGGATATAACAAACAACAAATCCGGTAAATCCCCATATGCATTAGCAATTTAAAACAAACAACAATTTTAAATATTTTAGTTGTTGTTATCATGATGGAGATGACATGAGCAAGTTTTATGCAATATTTATGAAAATGTTGGCATGATAAGATATGAGGCATTTGTCATCGTGGCGGAAACGAAAGGGGCGCCACGGCAACGAATCCGAAAGTGATGCCACGACAACATATCGGTTCTGGTAGCTCACGAAGATACCGGTGCAAAAGGAAGTGGCGGGAGCGAGCAAAAGAAGGTGGGGCGCTCCCGAACACCAGGTGTCCCATGTGTCGGTGGCATGGCAACCGAGGGTCGTGCACGTATCAAACGGGCATGCTGCAAACACGGGGTTCTTCTCGTATCACACAACATTCGTCCACGGCGGTCGTCTCGATGTTATACCTCTGAAGCATGCATTATCGGAGCGGTTCGAGTCGGCGTAGAGGAAGTAGACGTTCTCGAGACGTTCATAGTGGAAGTAGGGGTACATGGCGACGATAGAGGTACACGTTTTTCTGTAGATGTTCGGGTCATCGTGGAGGTACTTGGGGTCTTTGGACTCTCCGGTCCCGTTCTTGCGACAGTAGTAGAAGTAGTGGCACTATTGGTCCTCGAGACGTCGATCGTTCGGGGTCCGACTTGCGGGTTTTGCCGACATGAGTGGTACTTGGCGTTTTTGTGTAAACGAACTTGGCGCATCCGAAGGTTCACACTTGTCGTCGTGGGGACTTGGTGAATCCAAGGTCTTCAAGGTCGACGGTTGTTGTACACCTCATAATGGAACTTGACGGATCCGAGGACTCCGGCGTAGTGGTACACACATGTAGATGAACTTGACGGGTCGTCGTCATCCTGGTACTTGGCGTCCTCTTGGTCTCGACAGAGATGAAACGGAATGCAGTGGTTGTGGTACATGGCGTCCAGGGGGCTTCGCGGGTCATCCCGTACTTGGTGATCTTGATCGGGGCAGCAAAACGTAATCGAACTTGGCGGATGCAAGCAGCAGCACGGGGCCGACAGAGGCGACACGGGGCCCACGCAGAGGGTTGAATAAGCCAATGGGCGAGGAGGGCATTGGCGCTGGCTCGCGGCTTCGCGGGCCTCAGGCGGTGGCAAGGTGGTGGTGGTCGATGGCGGCCGGACGGCGAAGTAGCACGGGGACAACTCACAGCACACTTCTACATGCATGGCAGAGGACTAGGCAAGGGGCGCCCTCCATGGGGGACCTCCAGTCCCAGGCGCAGCAGCGGGGGCTTCGGCCTAGGTGGTCGGGGACACGCTGCAGGAGAGGAAGGAGGGAGGCGACGATGTCCTTGAGGGAAGGGACGAGGCCGGCGCTGGATTCCGGCGGGATCGAGGGAGGAGCGGGCGGCGGCTTCTGGACGCGCGGGTGCACAGGCACCAGGCAGAGGAGACGGATGGCAGCAGCCTGCTGGGGCGCCAGCGGCAGTCTCGGGAAGGAGAAGGGGATGCTTGGTGCGGTGGAGGAGGAAGGAGGCAGAGAAGGGAGATGGGGGATCGGGCGCAAGGAAAGAAGGAGACGAGCGAGAGGAAGGGTTCGATGGGGAGAGGGCGAGGGGATCGAGCGGGTCTCTCTGGCGGCGGGGTGGAGACGAGGGAGAGGGAGAGAGCGATGCGGGAGTGCTAGGTCGCTCGGGTGTAGGGTTAGGATTAGATGGGCCGGCGTGGGATGTTGTAAGGCCCAAGAGAAGCAGCGAGCTGGTTGTTTGGGCAAGTTGCAGCTGGTCTGGGAGGCCCAGCTAGGCTCTTCTCTCTCCTATATCCTTCTCTTTACATTAACAGAGAAATAAGAGAAAGGAAAAGAGAGAAGAGAAGGTTAGAGGAAGAATTTGGGCATGTGGTTAATTTTCTTGGACTCACAAAAATATGCTTGGTCCGAGAAAATTAGAAAAGTCCAGATCGAACGATAATAATTCAAACTCATTTGAATTTAATTCAAATGGGTTTGAAATAGGACGAGGTTTTAGGAGTATCCAAAATTGTTGAGAATTTGGTAGAGCTCCGGAAAAATGACGGAAGAATAAAAGGCAAGGTTAGAGACTCAACACTGGAAGAAGAAAAGGCCAAGGGATTTAATATGCAAGTGTGTTAAGGTGAACTCCAAAAGAATGGAAATATTTATAATAGCTCCCTAATATCGGGAGGATATGTTATAAAGAGAATCACCATGTGAATTCCCTCGGTTTAAATGGACCGAAGATCCATGCAATTTATTTAGTGAGTTTTAAAACGGGTTGCTTGATGACATGATGCAATGCACATGATGCAATGATGAAATGCAACGAACTGAACAAATCACACAACGAAACCCGGAAACCCTGGAAGGCATTTGAAGCTCCGGTCTTGGGGCGTTATAACACTCCACCACTACAAGAGGACCTCGTCCCGAGATCTAGAATGGCACTGGAGGGAGAAACGGAAGAGAAAGAGAAGCGGTAAAACTAAGTTGCTTCTTTGGCAAACGAGTGAAACCAAAGCACCTTGCGAGGTTGAACAAATTGAAAGAAAGAATGCAACGAAGAAGAACAAAGTTGCAAACACTCCGTTAAGAAAGAGGAATAAGAAAGAACCGATTCGGGTAGCACTCCGGTTGAAAAGAGATGAAAGACTTGATAAGATGAAAGAAGTTGAAAAAGGGCATGACACTCCGGTTGGATGGATAAGCAAGGAAAAAAAACATGATCTTGACAAACGAGATGATAGGACGAAGAGAACAACATCACAATGCCTCCGGAACGAAAGAAAAGAAGGTAGATCGTTAGAATAAGAGATTGGAGAAAGAAATGACAACTCCCGCAAATAGAATTGAAAGAGCATGCCTACGAAGAAAAAGTTGAACGGAGTTGTTGGAAAACCAACAATGAAAAGAGTAAGCTTGTTGTGGGCTTAAGGAAAACATCTCAAAACTATGAGGTGAAATTCTGCCACTAACGAAAAATAATAGATTCGATTGATATCAACAAGGAGAGGGTAAACTTATTCATCGGAAGGATAAAAGAAGAACTTGGGTCATTTATAAGCACCATAAATAGCAACAATCCTTAGGGAAGGCTCTAGGAGAAATATAATCCAAGATAACTCCAATGACGAGATTGATGGATTTAGAAATACCTCATTCTTAACAACATGTGAATCATGAAACATGAACTCAAATTATCAAGAATGACATAATACCACCTCCAATGATAAGGAAGAAAGAATTGCACTCCGGATTGCAAGATGAAGAATGCTTGAGCTCCTCTGAAAAGAATCTTGATGAACACTTCGAGAAGGAATTAAATCCTTTATGAAACATCATGCAGAGCCTACATGAAGAAACACCGGTAATAAAAGGATAATGAAAAGAAAGAGAAGTTGAAAACACAAGGTGAAACCTTGTAATGATTTAGATGGATCTCCGTGATAATTAGAGCTTTGAACTCAGAGAAAGAAAAGATGAACAAAAGAAAATCAAGAATTTGATGAGCCTCCGGAATAAAGAATTAATCACTTGGAAGAAACAAGAATGAGAATTACATTATGCTTATCCTTCATCAATTAAATTGATGACAATCAATGGATTTGGCATACTACTTATTCTCATGGAAAGGATTAAAGAGAGGTATAAATTAAGCTTTAGAAGGTCTTCAACGATCCATCGGTAGAATTTGGAAAGCATGAATGCATTTATATGATAAACGAAGGAAGAAGAAACTTGCAAGAACCACCGTAAGAATTGAACATGAAAATAGCAAGAGCACAAATTCACCGGGAAGAATTGGAAAACAAATGAAGATACTTGAAGGAATTTAGATACAAGAGAACGAATAGATCATGAGCTGATTAGAGGATATTTGCACGATACACCGGTAAGATTTAGAGAAAAGAGCTGAAAGCTGAGAATGAATAATATTTGAAAAGATGGCCTCTGGAGAATCAAACTGAAAAGACTCCTGAATTGCTCCGGATGGTTGAAAAGGATTCTCACAATCAAAATAATTATGAGAGGATGGCAAAATGCTAGAATCACGAGTCTTTGAGAGAACGGATAAGATTTGGAGGAAAAACTCTTCTTCGGTCTTCAAAATCTCAGAATGACGACGAGAAACACCACCAATAATTGTAGAGGCACTCCGGAAGAATCAAAAGCGAAGAGATTGAGCCAACGATGAGAAGAATTTAACCGATCTTGGAGAAAGGCATTAGACTGATGATAATTCATTCTTAAGTCAAACTTCGCAAAGAATTTGGGAGTAACTCCGGGAATAATTAGAAGAGTCAGGTAAGATCCTGGGAAAAGACCTGTGGGTTAGGGCCCACTCAGAGAAACACCGTTGAAAAGATTTAAAAGAGAGGTTGCACTAGTTGAATTAACTGGCTTGAATGAGATAGCATTATCGAAAGATCTTGAAAGAATGAGAATAAACTCTAGCATCTTCTGATATATCTTGAGCACTCCGGAACAACTGAATAGCAAGTGGGGAATGATTATGAGGTGCACTGGCATAAGAAAAGCATTGACAAAAGAAAAGACGATGCTCAATACCAAAACTTGCATTGAATCCACCGGAGAAGAAAATGAGTGGCGAGTGACGAACTTGAAGCTTCGTTAGAATCTTCTTGAGAAACACCGGATAAGAACATTGACGGAAAAGAATGGAGAGACTTCATAATCATAAGATAGATACTTGATAAAGAAATCTTAGTCCTTGAAGAAAAAAGGGTGGGTGGGTGGGAAAAACAAAGACAACTTGGATACGGATGAAAAACAAACACCGTTGAGAAGAATTGATAATTGATCTTGTGAATGTTGAAATGATCGGATCCACTTGAAGAGAAAACACACCGGTGAAAAGGATTGACATGACAATCTCGATTATCATGAAGGGTTGGTATTCACATCGGAGTATGAGAACACCGCATGGGGAAGGTATGGAATCACACTTGACTTCGAAGCAACTCGAATACCACAACTCAAAACAAAACAAAAGGATTGGCTTGCAGAATAAGCCGGAACAAACATATGATACAGATTTTGTCCAAAGTTTTCGTGGTGGGGCCTACACGGGCTCGATCGTACATCACCATCATGTACAAGGCAGTGCACATGACATACGAAGCGTCCCCAAGTCGGCATAGCCAAGGACTCTTTAAGACACAACGAGACCACTGTAAAACCAACCGTGGATAGGCGGACCACTAGACGTCGAACCCCAATTTCATATCACACATCTGTCGGAAAGATATCTTAAGAGCTACTTGAATTCCCACTTATAAACTCCCGGAATTTTCCAGTTATGCAATTAGGTGTTGGGGATACAGGGGAAGCATAATATCTCACCCAAACTAGCAAATCCTACATCTAGCTGTATCCATCCTTCAACACATAACCAAGAAACCTTCGGAAATCGTTTACCTCAACCTTCGAAAAGCATCCGTTATACGAGTTATGGCAATACTCCCGAACTCCCGCCCCAGTACTGGGTGGCGTCGAGGTTATCTCACCAACAACTGCATAAAAGAGATTTTCGATGTCGGCGAAACTCAGGTATTCCAGAACTGCAACGATAAAATTGTGACGACAACACCTCGGAGCTCAACTCCCCGGGACACTGCCACAACCCCTAAATGTCAGGAGGCACCAAGAACAATGTTCTCGTCACAAAACCATCGGAACGATTCCAAGATACCCGCGTGATCCTAATTTTTTTAGTGAAATTTGAGAAGAGAAGAGTCAAAACTCTACGTCGGGATGTCTCACCAAAGCGACGAAGGGACTGAGGAGTAAAAAGAATCCTACTCTCCGATATATATATAATCCTAAAAGACTCAAAACATTTTTCTAGACTCAACAACGCCAGCGATTCGATCAAGCATGGGGCTCCTAAGTCGGGGAAGGCTCTGATTACCAACTTGTAACTCCCTCGATGCGGCTATATCTCCCACGTGTCGAAGCACGACTTAGAGGCATAACCGCATTGAAAGCAATGTCGCAAGTGAGGTAATCTTCACACGACCCATGTAATACATAAGGAAAAGAGTTACATAGTTGGCTTACAATCGCCACTTCACACAATTACATGAGTAAAGCATTACATCAACCAGATACAATCAAGGTCTGACTACGGAACCCAAAATAAAAGAAGACTACCCCAAATGCTACACAGATCCCCGATCGTCCCAACTGGGCTCCACTACTGATCAACTAGAACGAAACAACACAAAGGACAAGATCTTCAACCTGCTCCTCCTTGAGCTCGGTTGCGTCATCTGCACGGTTTCATCGGCACCTGCAAGCTGGTTTTGGAAGTATCTGTGAGTCACGGGGACTCGGCAATCTCACACCCTCGCGATCAAGACTATTTAAGCTTATGGGTAAGGTAAAAGGTATGAGGTGGAGCTGCAGCAAGCGACTAGCATATATGGTGGCTAAACATACGTAAATGAGAGTGAGAAGAGAAGGCAAGGCACGGTTGATAAAACTATGATCAAGAAGTGATCCTAGAACAACCTACGTCAAGCATAACTCCAACACCGTGTTCACTTCCCGGACTCCGCCGAGAAGAGACCATCATGGGTACACACGTGGTTGATGTATCTTAATTAAGATCAACTCAGGTTTTCTACAACTGGACATTAACAAATTCCCATCTGCCCATAACCGCGGGCACGGCTTTCGAAAGTTCAAATTCCTGCAGGGTGTCCCAACTTAGCCCATCACAAGCTCTCACGGTCAACGAAGGATATTCCTTCTCTCAAGACAATTCGATCAGACTAGGCATCCCGGTTACAAGACATCCTCGACAATGGTAAAACAAGTCCAGCAAAGCCGCCCGAATGTGCCAACAAATCCTGATAGGAGCTGAACATATCTCGTTCTCAGGGCACACTCAGATAGGTCAAGCTACGAGTAAAACCAGCCCTCGAGTTTCCCCGAGGTGGCCCCGCAGGCTGCCCGTTTCGGACCAACACTTAGAGAAGCAATGGCCTGGTGGGTTAAAATAAAGATGACCCTTGAGTCTACAGAACCCAATGGGAAGGTGGTAGGTTATTAGTGCAAATGGTAAAACCAAGGTTGGGCCTTGCTGGAGGAGTTTTATTCAAGGCGAACTGTCAAGGGGTTCCCATTATAACCCAACCGTGTAAGGAACGCAAAATCTGGGAACATAACACCGATATGATGGAAACTAGGGCGACAAGAGTGGAACAAAACACCAGGCATAAGGCCGAGCCTTCCACCCTTTACCAAGTATATAGATGCATTAATTAAATAAGAGATATTGTGATATCCCAACAAAATATCCATGTTCCAACAAGTAACAAACTCCAATCTTCACCTGCAACTAACAACGCTATAAGAGGGGCTGAGCAAAGCGGAAACATAGCCAAACAACGGTTTGCTAGGAAAGGTAGGTTAGAGGATTGACATGGCAATATGGGAGGCATGATAAAGCATGTGGTAGATATCACAACATAGGCATAGCAAAAGAGCGAGCAACTAGCAAGCAAAGATAGAAGTGATTTTGAGGGTATGGTCATCTTGCCTGAAATCCCGCAAGGAAGAAGAACGAGTCCATGAAGAAGACAAACGGACGTAGTCGAATGAATTCCTCACAAACACAACGTTATCGGAACCAACCCGAAGAAGCAACACCGGAAAGAAGCAAACAACATAGTAAACAACCACCACATAAGCATGGCATGATGCACAACCAAGTATGATGCATGTCCAGTTTAATGAAGCATGGCATGGCAAAGTGCACAAACAATACTACAAATTAAGTGAGCTCAATATGCAACGAGTTGCATATTGGCGGAACACTCCATGACTTATTTAGTTCTCTCTCGGTTATGCACTCAACAATATTAAATGTTGGTTAACATGCAAGAGGTGAAGCATAACAAAACTACACCATCCAAACAATTTAAATGGGGCCGGATATAACAAACAACAAATCCGGTAAATCCCCATATGCATTAGCAATTTAAACCAAACGACAATTTTAAACATTTTAGTTGTTGTTATCATGATGCGGATGACATGAGCAAGTTTTATGCAATATTTATGAAAATGTTGGCATGATAAGATATGAGGCATTTGTCATCGTGGCGGAAACGAAAGGGGTGCCATGGCAACGAATCCGAAAGTGATGCCACGGCAACATATCGGTTCCGGTAGCTCATGGAGATACCGGTGCAAAAGAAGTGGTGGGAGCGAGCAAAAGAAGGTGGGGCGCTCCGAGATACCAGGTGTCCCATGTGTCGGTGGCATGGTAACCGAGGGTCGTGCACATAACAAACGGGCACGCTGCAAACACGGGGTTCTTCTCGTATCACACAACATTCGTCCACGGCAGTCGTCTCGACGTTATACCTCTGAAGCGTGCATTATCAGAGCGGTTCGAGTCGGCGTAAAGGAAGTAGACGTTCTCGGGACGTTCGTAGTGGAAGTAGGGGTACATGGCGACGGTAGAGGTACATGTTTTTCTGTAGAAGTTCGGGTCATCGTGGAGGTACTCGGGGTCTTCGGACTCTCCGGTCCCTTTCTTGCGACGGTAGTAGAAGTAGTGGCACTATCGGTCCTCGAGACGTCGATCGTTCGGGGTCCGACTTGCGGGTTTTGCCGACATGAGTGGTACTTGGCGTTTTTGTGTAAACGAACTTGGCACATCCGAAGGGTCACACTTTTCGTCGTGGGAACTTGGTGAATCCAAGGTCTTCAAGGTCGACGGTAGTTGTACATCTCATAATGGAACTTGACGGATCCGCGGACTCCGGCGTAGTGTACACACACGTAGATGAACTTGACAGGTCATCATAATCCTGGTACTTGGCGTCCTCTTGGTCTCGACAGAGATGAAACGGAATGCAGCGGTTGTGGTACATGGCGTCCAGGGTGCTTGGCGGGTCATCCCGTACTTGGCGATCTTGATCGGGGCAGCAAAACGTAATCGAACTTGGCGGACGCAAGCAGCAGCACGGGGCTGGCAGAGGTGACGCGGGGCCCACGCAGAGGGTTGAATGAGCCAACGAGCGAGGCGGGTCTTGGCGCTGGCTCGCGGATTCGTGGGTCTTAGGCGGCGGCAAGGTGGTGGTCGTCGACGGCGGCCGGACGGTGAAGCAGCACGGCGGGAACTCACGGGACACTTCTACAGCCATGGTAGAGGACGAGGCAAGGGGCGGCCTCCATGGGGGACCTCATGTCCTAGGCGCAGCAGCGGGGGCTTCGGCCTAGGTGGTCAGGGATGCGTTGCAGGAGAGGAAGGGGGAGGCGACGACGTGCTTGAGGGAAGGGACGCGGCCGGCGCTGGATTCCGACGAGATCGAGTGAGGAGCGGGCGGCGGCTTCTGGACGCGCGGCTGCACAGGCACCAGGCAGAGGAGACGGACGGCAGCAGCCTGCTGGGGCGCCGACGGCAGTCTCGGGAAGGAGAAGGGGATGCTTGGCGCGGTGGAGGAGGAAGGAGGCAGAAAAGGGAGATGGGGGATCGGGCGCAGGAAAAGAAGGAGACGAGCGAGAGGAAGGGTTCGATGGGGAGAGGGCGAGGGGATCGAGTGGGTCTCTCTGGCGACGGGGTGGAGACGAGGGAGAGGGAGAGAGCGATGCGGGAGTGCTAGGTCGCTCGGGCGTAGGGTTAGGATTAGATGGGCCGGCGCGTGATGTTGTAAGGCCCAAGAGAAGCAGCGAGCTGGTTGTTTGGGCAAGTTGCAGCTGGGCTGGGAGGCCCAGCTAGGCTCTTCTCTCTCCTATATCCTTCTCTTTACATTAACAGAGAAATAAGAGAAAGGAAAAGAGAGAAGAGAAGGTTAGAGGAAGAATTTGGGCATGTGGTTAATTTTCTTGGACTCACAAAAATATGCTTGGTCCGAGAAAATTAGAAAAGTCCAGATTGAACGATAAGAATTCAAACTCATTTGAATTTAATTCAAATGGGTTTGAACTAGGACGAGGTTTTAGGAGTATCCAAAATTGTTGAGAATTTGGTACAGCTCCAGAAAAATGACGAAAGAATAAAAGGCAAGGTTAGAGAGTCAACACTGGAAGAAGAAAAGGCCAAGGGATTTAATATGCAAGTATGTTAAGGTGAACTCCAAAAGAATGGAAATATTTATAATAGCTCCCTAATATCGGGAGGATATGTTATAAAGAGAATCACCATGTGAATTCCCTCGGTTTAAATGGACCGAAGATCCATGCAATTTATTTAGTGAGTTTTAAAACGGGTTGCATGATGACATGATGCAATGCACATGATGCAAAGATGAAATGCAACGGACCGAAAAAATCACACAACGGAACCCGGAAACCCTGGAAGGCATCTGAAGCTCCGGTCTTGGGGCATTACACTCATAGTCTTCGTGCTTTCACTTCATTGCAATCTTGACTATGGCTTGTCTAGTGTAGTCTACCTTCCGCTGCATATCAATAGGTTCATTTCTATTGTTTGTCTTCAAAGACCTCGTGTTTTTGAAGACTTCCATAAAAATTGCCTTCACCCCCTCTAGTCGATAACTAGCACTTTCAGTTTGCAACACCCTGTGCATTCTCTATGGCTTTGAGCCTCTCTTCGGCCGCAATCTGAGCACCCTCAAGTTGGGCGAGGCGCTCGATGGTGACTTTCACATCCGCGGTGAGGCCCTCAAGTGTGGGTTGATCCTGTGCCATTGTTAGCGAAAGAGAAAAAACATAGTGTATAAACCCTATCAACTAGTAGGATGTGGTGGACAAATTTCTCTCACACTCAAACCTAGTATCAAATTATTGCTTGTTCTTACCAATGCAATAGGTGGTGATCGGCGCGTTGGTGTTGGCTTCAAACTACCGATGAAGATTGGATGGAGCGATAACCAGGAACCAGTAGAGCCAGAACCTGTACTTATTGGTAGAAAAAACTGTAGCTTGGCAAAGGATTATCAACTCACAATATTAGTGGCACAATTTAGCAAAAAGCAATGCAAGTTGAATAATTGCTCAAACTCCTAACTAGTGTTGGTAGTCAACTAGTAAGAGATAAAATAATCTAAGCCCAGATATTGAATCAAGGGAGTGAAAACCAAATGAAAATATATGACAACTCTAAGTAGCTAGATATAAGTGAATTACAAACGAGTGTATGACAAAGCTTGGAAAGATATAATAGATGGAGTGGCAAGCACATCAAAAATAATGTCCAGAGTAGCTAATAGAATAAAGAGTCCAAAAAATATGCTAGCCAGCTTGATCTCTTTTTTTTCAACTTTTTTTGCTCCTTTTCTTTTTTTGTCTCTTTTTCCCCTTTTTTCTTTCTTATTTTTCTTTCTCTAGGCCGTTACCAGACAAGTATACAGATGATGAGGAGAATGGGAAATAACAATGGTACAGAATTGATTGCTACTTGAGACTATATGAGATCAATGGGGTACGTGTGACAAGAGAACTCCAATATTGCTATAATCAAGTAGCAGCACACAAACACAAATAGACAGTGGCGCTGGAGGCCATAGGGAACATCGGTGCTAGAGGCAAGGGACACATGTGTCTAGGGTAAAGCGTGGTGCAAGAGGACGACGCGAAGAACAAATAAAAAGATACGCGGCAGGCGGACAGACGAGTATGGTGGACATGTAACCAACAAATATTTGTTCTCCCAATGAACATCCAACTCACGACAGACAAAAACACAAGTGTGATCTAGTAGATAACTTTTTCCTCGGACTAATCTAGACCAGCACTAGTATTAGATGAATGCAACCAAAAATTCAACTACACAAATACTAGGTGCAAAAATTTCTAAAGGCTAAAAAGATAGGTGCAGCGGATGAAATAACCTATTTTTTTGGCTTTTTTGTGGGTTGTAGGACTGAAAAACAATCTTACCTAATAAAACTATAAATCTCTCACCGATGAACCCGAAAACTGATACCACTTGATGTGAACTAGGGACCCGATCTTTCCATGACAGGGAGATAACTACGATTTTTATGGGACTTGACCCTCATGATCCGGCTACCAACCGTATAGGGAGAACCATACACGACTGATATCCATGGCAATCGCTGAACCAACTCCACAATGTTATCGACCGAGCCAATGGCGCGATCAATCTATCCACAAAGGATTTTTCCTACAAGAAAATCAAAGAACATGCAACAAAATCATAGCCAAGCAATCTCAAAATTGCAGATATGCTAGATGAATAAATCTCACAAGTTGGGGTTTCGATAGGATGTCTTGACGGTCGCACTAGCCGCTATGAGCGAAGACAAATAAAAGTAGCAATGGCTAAACTTCTCTAAACAAAACCCGAGTCTAAACCCTAATTTTAGCTAACTATTTATTAAGAGCGGCGGAGGCCTTGCGCTGGTTGACGGACACTAGTCGTACAGAGGCCGGATACTCCACGACTCAGAAAGACATGACGTGCTTCGTTTGTTGACAATACGTGGCCCAACTGTGTATAGGGGCACTAATTGATCTTTTATCGCTGCCTCCTTGCACTCTATGATGGGCTCATCTACATACACGCGTGTGATTGAAGCTAGCAAAGGCAGCCTCCTCCTTCCTGATGCCTTGTACGTAGGGCCTTGGTTGATTGTATGTGTACCAACATGCATATGAAGGGACGTGTGCACTAGTATGCATCATGTAATCTTCAACACTATCTCTCATCTTAATATTTATTTCACAAATGCCTTCAATAATTTTACAAAGGAAATAAAATTGTGTAGTATTTTTGCCCTTGATAATATAATATAATATAATAGAATTATCAACAAAAATTACCTGAAAAATGTCTCGTGTAATATTTGTAAAAGTATCTATGGTGTCTATGCCCACATCACTCAGTAGATCAAGACTGGAAAGATGATATGTGATTTCATCCTACTTACTCCGATAGAAATAGAAAATTTGGAGTGATTCTTTGTTGCACCTTAGCTATTATCATGTGGTTTAATTATGTTAGTGATGTTGAGAGTTGGCACTAGTGAAAGTATGAACCCTAGCGCTTATTTCCAAGCATTGAGACACTATTTTTACTCACTTTTGTTACTTTCTATCTTGTTGTGTTTACTTCTTGATATTAAAAAAGCTATTTCTACCACCCATCATCTCTTCGCCGAGCTAGTGCACCTATACAACTGACAACTATATTGGGTGGGTTGGGGACACAGGAGACCACTTGTATTTGATTGTAGGATTGTTTGAGAGAGAACCACCTTCATCCTACACCTCTCTCGGATTGATAAACCTTAGGTCCTCCACTCGAGGGAAATTTTTCGTTGTCCTACAAAACTCTGCACTTGGAGGCCCAACAAAGTCTACAAGAACAAAGTTGTGCAGTAGATATCAAGCTATTTCTGGTGCCGTTGCTGGGGAGGTGAGTGCTTGAAGGTATCTTCTTGATCTTGCAATTGGATTTTTTAGTTTCTTGATTTATTCACTACTTTGGTTTTAGAACAGAAAACTATAAAAAAAATGGAAGTGAAGTTTAGTGAAATGCTTTATCTTTATAATGTTTTTTCTTGAAAACTATGAATCTGGTAAATGCTATGAAGTATTAGAAGAAGAATTTAACCAAATGTTTGGTGTGAGTTCCTTGAATGATAAGAATGATTGCAATGTTATTAGTATGTTTTCCCTGAATGCTATTAATGCTAATGATTATTGCACCAGTCACATTAAAATTTCTGAAGAGAAAGTTCCTTATAAGCATATCAATTTTTGTGGAGAGCATAGACCTTGTGAAAGAGTGCAATTTATGGATGATCAATTTTGTAAGAAGCATAGACATGATAAAACTAAATGATGGCTTAGGATATTAGATGATTATGCTAAAGAATTATGTTCTCTTCATCCCATTACTTGTGAACTATGCAATGAAGTTGGTATCTTAATTTCAAATGCACGTATTATCATGATCGAATCATGGCTAAATATTGTGATGACATAATCACCCTAGAGCTTTATATGTCTATTTTGGGAGTGTGAAGAATTGTGGCATAAAAATAATTGGTTTGAAGAATTCATTCTAACAGATGCAATTGAACGACATCTAAGGGCAAACTATCTGTGTTGTGTGGTGAATTACAATGGGAATGTTTATATATCCAGTTATAAAAGACAAGAACTCCAATAGAATATAAAAAGACTATAGCTTCTTATGTTTACTACTAATGAAAGGGAAAAGGTTTCCCAAGCTCCTCCTATTGTTTCTCATAATGAATTATATGATGAGAAGGAGCTTCCTTTCAAACCAATCTCTCCAAAGATAAGCTCGGAAAATTACTTGAGCCCACCCCTAAGGTGTTGAAGAAGAAGAAAAAGAAAAGAAGGAGAATAAATATAAAAAGGTGTCTCTCCCAAATAATGTTTCTCTTATTATGTTTGTGCCTTATGAACATGAATCCCAAATTGTTATTGATGATACACTTGATGAAAATATTGCTTTTTATTGTGACACTACGTCTGCAGGCACTATTGACGATAATTTTGTTATGCCTACTACTCACTATGATGATTGTGGAGATAATTATGATACTTAATGACCTTGAAAATATTTTTGGTGACAAATTAGAAAAAAATATGACAATAATGATTGCTATACTATTGGTGATATTCATGCTATTTATGATGACGGTGATTATTTAGAAGAAATAGCTAATGATATAGAAAGCAATAAGCTTGGGGATGTGGGGTGTGAAAATCCTTTTGCTAGTGAGAATGAAAATGATATGTTTGAAAATATATTTGCTGAAAAATATTCTCATCCTCTTGCTTATGATAATTTTAAAGTGAATGATTATAAACTTTTTGGTCCTCCTAATCTTAGCTTAGAAAATAAAATTTACTATGATGAGAATGTTCGTCCTAGTTATGATGATTGCAATGATGATGAGCGTGGGTTTGGAAGAGTGTCAACTTTGGGTAGCAATGATCCCACTATTTTGGAGGGTGTTAAACCTTATTGGAATAATCATAAAAGTGGATTTGGAGAGGTCGTGACTTTATTTAGTGATGATTCCACTATTTTGGAAAAGGTTTCAATTGATTATGATGAGAATAAAGTTGCTACTTATGATGATACTTATGCTATAAATAATAGTGATAATTATTCTTGTGAAACTTGAGATAATTATGAATATTCTTCTACTTAACATTACTCTTTTAATGCAGAATTAATTTGTAGTGTTCAATTTTTATATGATACTCCCATTATTATGAATATGAAGAAATTTGCTTATGTGGAGAATAATAAAAATTATATGCATGTGAATCATGAAAATAATGATTTATGTGAGTGTTAGATTGTTGAATTTTTTTATTGATGCTACTGAAAATTATTATGAGAGAGGAATATATGCTTATAGATATCTCAACAACATCAAGTTTCCTCTCTTTATGTTGAAACTTTTAATGTTGCACTTGTTTTGCCTTCCTATTCTAGTTGCTTTGTGCTTCAATAAATTGTTTTCTTACACAGTTCCTATGCATAGGAAGTGGGTGAGGCTTAAATGTGTTTTATATATGCTTCATGATGCTCCCTTTTTGTTTGAATTCCTACTTTTATGTGAGCATCATTAAAATCATAATGTCTAGCTAAAATGCGTTAAATAAAAGCGCTTGTTGGGAGGCAACCCAATATTTATCTTGTCAGTTTTTATGTGTTTAGACGATTAATTATAGTTTATTAATCATGTGTTGTATCTTTTGTTTTAATAAAGTGCCAAGTATAGCGTTTACCATGCTTAGATTGCAAGTTTATGAGTTGCTGATTGAAAATACAAAGTTTTATGTTATCTCCTGAAAATTCCTGGAAATTCAGAACATGAATGAATCTTTAAATTTTTTACACAGTAAGAATGATGAGTTATATGTTACATGGGAATTTTTCAGAATTTTTGAAGTTGAAGAAGTATGATAACCTATACCTCCTTTACAGACTATTCTATTTAGACAGATTGCTGTTATAGTTGCATTGTTTGCTCATGTTTGCTTGTTTGATGTTTCTATTAGTGCATAGATATGTTAAATACGTGTAGGCATTTAGTATGCAATGTTTAGTTATAATTTTTCTGAGTTTCTCCAGTAGAGAATGTTAAGGTTTTAAATTTATTTTGTACTAACATATCTCATGAGTTATGTTAAGTTTTGCGTGAATGAAGTTTTTAAGACTAGGGGGAGACTGTGATATGAGAGGAATTAGGGAGACAAAAGAGCTCAAGATTGGGGATGCCCAAGGCACCCCAAGGTATTTTTTCAAGAAGTTTGAAGCATCTAAGCTTGGGGATGCCCCACGTAGGCATCCCGCCTTTCTTCATCAGTAACTATCGGTTAGTCTCGGTTGAGCCTATGTTTTTATTTTTTCACATAATTTGTGTTATTATGGGAGCATTGTTTTGTTTCATGTTTCCTTTGTTTACTATTAGATACAATAATTATATCTTAACTTCTTGATTCAGATAGAGTTTATACATAACTACCTATTTACCTAACTACTCTTTATTTTTCGCTCATATCATTTGGAGTAGTTTATTATTTACGCTTGTGCTTAACTTATATCCTTAAAGTAAATTTAGGAATGAAGGGAATGCCATGCACTTGAAATTATATATGTATTGAGAAGTAAACATGCATCTTCCATTTAATTTGTTAAAATAGAAGTGAGACTATGATATTGCATATCTTTAATCAAGGGGGTATTAGTTTTATTAATTTGAATCTATCATATTGTGGTGGTAACTATCTCTCAATGAAGGACGGGTGATCGGCTTGGCACATGTTTACATATGTTTGATAAATTCCAGTTCAGCCTTGGTGCTATTCAGGTTTGTAGGTTCATCGTTATATATTTTCTCAATAATTACTATTAGAGAATGCATGATTGTGGTTTTTGTGCTTGGTAAAGTGTTTGCTCCCAGTTTTTTATGCTAGTTTTTTCTTATACTAAGAAGAATTACCACTTATGCATCCAATCCTTGAAACAATTATGCCACAAAGTGTCCACCATACCTACTTATAGATGGCATTTCACTACCATTCCAAGTAAATTTGCATGTGCCACCTCTAAACCTTCAAATAAACTCATGTTTTGTGTGCATGTACATCTCATGGAGCGGCGGGGGAAGCCATTATCTTCCATGCTAAATGTGTTTTACTCATGACGAATATTTATTTGGCTTGCTAAATTTATGAGAGAGGCTGGCAATAGGGATGCCCAATCCCAAATATATTTTTTGAAAAAATGACACTCCCCTAGAAAGTTGAAAGTTGGAAGACACCCTTGGATTCGGCTAGCCATGGTTTGTATTAGTATGGTTGAGGGGGTGTGTAAATGCATGGGAACTATCATTAACATGTTTAGCATGGAAGATATTGAAAATCTTTGTCGTTAAACCATTGACATGAAAAGTGCACCTCTGATACATCTCCAACGTATCTATAATTTTGATTGTTCCATGCAATTATAATATCAATCTTGGATGTTTTATATGCAATTATATATCATTTATTGGGACTAACCTATTAAGTGCCCAGAGCCAGTTGTTTTTTGCTTTCCAGAAAATCAATATCAAACAGACTCCAAATGGAGAAAAAACTTTGGATTAATTTTTTCTAGACCAGAAGGGCCCCTAGAAGGTTCAGCAGAAGACCAGACGAGCCACGGGGGAACGACAAGCTCGGGGGGTGTGCCCAAGGGGGTAGGCATGCCCTCCAGGCTTGTGGGCCTCTCATGGCATGCCTTGACCTAATACCACCTCTATAAATTTCCAAATATTCCCACTATATCAGAGTGCCACCTGAAGTACTTTGTCCGCCGCCCCAAGTTTCTATTCTTCTGAGATCTCATCTAGAGGCCTTTTCCGGCACCCTGCCAGAGGGGAAGTCGATCACAAAGGGCTTCTACATCAACCTTGTTGCCCTTATGATGATGCTTGAGTAGTTTACCACGGACCTATGGGTCCATAGCTAGTAGCTAGATGGCTTCTTATGTCTCTTTGATCTTCAATACAATGTTCTCCTCGATGTTCTTGGAGTCATATTAATGTAATCTTCTTTTGTGATGTGTTTGTTGGGATCTGATGTATTGTGGGTTTATGATCAGATTATTCATGAATATTAACTGAGTCTTCTCTAAATTATTTTATGCATGATTGTTATAGCATTGTATTTCTCTCATATCTATCCGTTTAGTTTGGCCAACTAGATTGATTTTTCTTGCAATGAGAGAGGTGCTTTGTGATGGGTTCAATCTTGCAGTACTCAATCTCAGTGACTGAAACAGAGATGACACGTATTTATATTGTTGACATTAAGGATGAAAAGATGGGATTTATTCATATTTCTTGGGTTTACTTTGTCTACATCATGTCATCTTGCTTAAGGCGTCACTCTGTTTCCATTAACTTAATACCTTAGATGCTCACTGGATAGTGGTCGATGGGTGGAGTAATAGCAGTAGATGTAGGAAGGAGTCGATCTACTTGTCTCGGACGTGATGCCTATATACATGATCATTGCCTTGAATATAGTCACAACTATTCGCTTTTCTATCAATTGCCTGACAGTAATTTGTTCACCCACCATACTTTATGTGCTCGAGAGAGAAGCCTCTAGTAAAAACTATGGCCCCGGGTCTACTTTTATCATATATAAAATCCATAAATACCTTTCTGCAATTTATTTACCACTATTTTATTTTGTGTTTTTATTTATCTATCTACTACTACGAGATTTGATCCTTGCAAATAACCGCCGAGGGGATTGACAACCCCCTTGTTTGCGTTGTTTGCAAGTATTTGCTTTTGTGTGTGTGCAGGTGTTGCTAATGAGGTTCTGTGTGGTTCTCCTTCTAGATTGATAACCTTGGTTCTTAACTGAGGGAAATACTTATCTCTACTGTACTGCTTCATCCTCTCCTCTTCGAGGAAATCCCAACGCATCTCACAAGTCACAGGAAGAATTTATGGCGCAGTTGCCGGGAGACATCACCAAACCCTATCAAGTACCTCTGCATAAACTATCATCTACTTATTCTTACTTTCATTTGACATTTGCCTCTCATTTTTATCTCCCCCACTTCTAAAATAATTTTACAAAAACACAGAAATATTTTAGTTTGCTTGTTTGCTTGCTTTGTTGCTAAGCAAATACCAAGTTGTGTGACTTTTCCAATACTAGTAATAATGATTTTATTAGTACTCCAATTTCTCCTCCCTCCACTAGTGTGGAGTCGTGTGGTATTAATGCTACTTTGCTAAGTCTTGTTATGAAAGAATAATTTTCGAGTAGTCCTAATGAAGATGATGCATCTCATCTTAATACTTTCACTGAATTATGTGATATGCAAAAGAAAAAAGATGTGGATAATGATAATGTCAAATTGAATTTATTTCCGTTCTCACTATAAGACCGTTTTGAAACTTGGTTTTCATACTTGTCGTGAAATAGTATTGATTCTTGGGACAAGTGTAAGGATGCTTTTATTGCCAAGAAATCAAATTATGAATTTTAAGCAACTTGAGCATGAACATGTTGCACAAATGCTCATGATGTGAAAAAACTCAAATCTAAAACTTTGCCACCCAAGATTGATATTAATGAGTCAATTAAAGCTATCTATGTCTCCATTAGTGAAAGTAAAGAGAGAAGCCCTAGATTGAGGGCTAAGCGAGAATTCCTAGAAAAAGTGATTCCGGCCAATTTTTATCGTAATAATGATGTAGATATTAAAATGATTGGCTTCTCACCCATAGAATCTTTATTTAGTAATATAAAACTTGATGAAAAAGGGAATGAATATGATTCAACTTTATCTGGAGGGCGTCTCAATTGTTCGTAGGGTGACAATCTTAATGATAAAAATGATAAAGTGGGATTTGAGAGGTGAAAACTTTAAATAGTGATGTGCCCACTACTTTGGATTTCAAGGATTTTAATTATGATAGTTGTTCTTTAATTTAATGCATTTCCTTGTGGTAATCCATGATAAATTCACCCAGTGGCTATGAACAAAATAAAGCTTTTACTAAACATATTGTAGAAGCTATGATGAAGGCTTTAGAAGAAAAGCTAGAGTTGGAGGTTTCGATACCTAGGAAATTATATGATGAATGGGTACCTACTATTAAAATAAATATTAAAAATTATGAGTCCAGAGCTTTATGTGATCTGGGTTCTAGCGTTTTAGCAATGCCAAAATATTTATGTGATGTGCTAGGTCTTGATGATTTGGATGAATGTTCCCTTAATTTGCACTTAGTGGATTCCAGTATTAAGAAACCTTTGGGTAGAATAAATGATGTGATTATTCCTGCAAATAAAAATTATGTGCCCATTGATTTCATTGTGCTTGATATTGATTGCAATCCATCTTGTCCTATAATACTTGGTAGGCCTTTCTTACGAACTATAGGTGCTATTATTGATATGAAAGAAGGTAATATAAGGTTCCAATTTTCACTAAAGAAAGGAATGGAACACTTCCCAAAAAATAGAATTAAGCCTCCATATGAATCTATTATGAGGGCCACCTATGGAATTAATTTGAAGGATGACAACACTTGAAACTATGCACTACGCCTAGCTAGGGGCGTAAAACAGCTTGTTGGGAGGCAACCCAATAGTTATCTTTATCTTTATTTTTCCTTTTACTTTCTATTTTTGAGTGTGCACACAATTATGCTAGTGTTATGGTTGTGTTTTTGTGTTTAAATTAGTGTTTGTGCCAAGTAAATCCTTTGGGGTGATTTGGTTGATAGTTGATTAGATTCTGTGAAAAACAAAAACTTTTGCGCCCAGTAGCAGAATTGTTTAAGTTCACTAGAATGTGATAAAATTCTCATTTTCTTACACATGATTGATATACAAAGTGCCCATGTTTTACTAATTTTTCAGAATTTTTGGATTTACAGAAGTATTGTGTTTGTTCAGATCATTACAAACTATTATGTTTTTGACAAATTCTATTTTCATTGCATAGTTTGCTTATTTTAATGAATCTATGGATTGTATCGGGTGTATAAGTCATGGAGAAGTTAGAATATAGTTGGTATTATGCAATAATAAAATATGAATGGGTTGACATAAGTACATAAAGTTTATGATTTGCTTGTTATACTAACGGATCTCATGAGATTTTAATTGAGTTTGGTGTGCTGAAGTTTACAAGTTTTGGGTGAGATCACGATGGATGAAGGAATAAGGAGCGGCAAGACCCTAAGCTTGGGTATGCCTTAGGCATCCCCTCTTTCTTCTACCAACTATCGATATATTACTTGGAGCTATATTTTTATTCATCACATGATATGAGTTTTGCTTGGAGCGTCGTTGCTTTTTTCTTTTTATTTTGCCACAATCATCTTTGCTGCACACACCTTTTGACAGGGGCACGTATTTAATCATGATTAGTTAGAATACTCAATGAGCTTCACTTATATAATTTGATCTAGGCAGTTGCTCTAGTGCTTCACTTCTATTTTTTAGAGCACGGCAGTGGCTATATTTTAAATAAATAGTTGCACTCTCAGGCTTCACTTATATCATTTTGAGAGTTTAATAAATAGCAATGGCAATATGCACGGGTTATGAAATTGGTCCTAATATGATAGGTATTCAAGAGGGATATAATAAAAACTTTGTTGTAGATCACTGAATAAGATTAGTTTGATTCCTTCCAATAGTTTTGAGATATAGAGATGGTGATTTGTGTCTTGTACCAGTGAGTAATTGTGGTTTAGTAAGAATATTGGTGTTAAAGTTTGTGATTCCTGAAGCATGCACGTATAGTCTCCCATTATGCTAAGAAGTTGGAGCACGATTTATTATTGAGTGTCTTCCTTTGCATGAAGGCCGGGGGCGTGCGATGGTTAACTCCTACCAACCTCCCTCCTGGGGGCATGCGTAGTAGTACTTTGCTTCGAGAGCTAATAGACTTTCACAGTAAGTATGTGAGTTCTTTGTGACTAATGTGAGTCCATGGATTATACGCACTCTCACCTTTCCACAATTTGTTAGCCTCTTCGGTACCGTGCATTGCCCTTTCTCACCTCAAGATGTGGTGCAAACTTCGTTGGTGCATCCAAACCCCATGATATGATATGCTCTATCACACATAAGCCTCATTATATCTTCCTCAAAACAGCCACCATACCTACCTATCATGGCATTTCCATAGCCATTCAAGATATATTATCTTGCAATCTCCACCATTTCGTTATTATGACACACATCATCATTGTCATATTGCTTTCCATGATCATATAGTTGACATAGTATTTGTGGCTCAGACACCATTCATCATTTTTTATACATGTTACGCTAGATCATTGCACATCTTGGTACACTGCCAAATGCATTCATATAGAGTCCTATTTTGTTCTAATATCGAGTTGTAATTTTGAGTTGTAAGTAAATAGAAGTGTGATGATCATCATTATTCCCTATTAGAGCATTGTTTGAGTGAGGAAACAAAAAAAGAGGTCAAAAGAGCCCACCATAAATGAGAGAAAAGAAAGAAGGGGCAATGTCACTATCTTTTCCCACACTTGTGCTTTAAAGTAGCACCATGTTTTTCATATAGAGTCTCCTATATAGTCACTTTCATAAACTAGTGGGAATTTTTCATTATAGAATTTGGCTTGTATATTACGATGAAGGGCTTCCTCAAATGTCTGAGGTCTTCTAGAGCAAGCAAGTTGGTTGCACACCCACTTAGTGTACATTTTGAGCTTTCATACAATTATAGCTCTTAGTGCATCCGTTGCATGGCAATCCCTACTCCTTACATTGACATCAATTTATGGCATCTCCATAGCCCGTTGATTAGCCTCATCAATTTGGGACTTTCTCCTTTTTTGTCTTCTCGAAATTAATCTCTACCACCGCGTTCTATTCCATCCATAGTGTTATATCCATGGCTTGTGCTCATGTATTGTTTTTGGGGAACGTAGTAATATAAAAAAATTCCTACGATCAAGCAAGATCTAACTAGGAGATGCATAGCAACAGCAGGGGAGAGTGTGTCCACGTACCCTCGTAGACCGAAAGCGGAAGCGTTTAGTAACATGGTTGATGTAGTCGAACGTCTTCACGATCCAAGTATCGAACGTACGACACCTCCATGTTCAGCACACGTTCAGCACGATGACGTCCCTCGAGCTCTTGATCCAGTAGAGGGTCGAGGGAGAGTTCCGTCAGCACGATGGTGTGGTGACGGTGTTGGTGATGTGATCCACGCAGGGCTTCACCTAAGTACTACAACAATATGACCGAGGTGGTAAACTATGGAGGGGACACCACACACGGCTAAGACAATTGATGCTATGCCTTTGTGGTGCCCCCACCCCCGTATTTAAAGGAGGGAGGAGGAGGTGGCTGGCCCAAGGGGGGCGCGCCAAGGGGGGAGTCCTACTTGGAATCCTAGTACAAGTAGGGTTCGGCCCCCTCCTTCCAAATAACGGAAAGGGGAAAGGGGAAAGGGGGAGAAGGAGAAGGAAAGGGGGGCCGCGCCCCCAACCCTAGTCCAATTCGGTTTGGGCTTGGGGGGGGGGGGGGGCGCACCCCACCTCTTGTGGCATCCTCCCTCTCTCCACTATGGCCCAATAGGCCCATTAACTTTCTCGGGGGTTCTGGTAACCTCCCGGAACATGTATAAGTCATGAAGAAAGCAATGGCCATAAAACTAAATGATCATTATGCTAAGCTAACGGATGGGTCTTGTCCATCACATCATTATCTAATGATGTGATCCCGTTCATAAAATGACAGCACATGTCTATGGTTAGGAAACTTAACCATCTTAGACTAACGAGCTTGTCGGATTTCGGGTTCTGGCAGACCCTTGAGGTTCGAACACTGGGGTGCGTGCGGAGGTCTCTCCCCTACCGATCTACGCCCGATCTCCTCATGTGATTTTAGCTGGAAACAACGAACAACTCAAGGGACACAGGGTTTATACTGGTTCGGGCCACCGTTGTGGTGTAATACCCTACTCCAGTGTGTGGTGTGGTGGATTGCCTCAGGGGCTGATGAGGATCAGTACAAAGGAAGAACAGCCTCGCGAGAGGTGTTCTTAAGCTGGTGCGACGAACTGCTACGGTGAGTTCAGTCGTCTCTCCCTCTCTCTCTGCTAGGGTTCTACCAGATTTCTAGATGTCCCTTCCCTCTGCGGTGGCTAGCTCTATTTATAGAGGCCCTGGGCCTCTCCCCAAATAATGAGCGGGAAGGGTGCCAACAGTTGGCCATTTTGAAGGGGAACATATGGTACAAGTTATCCTGACCAAAGGTGGTCTTCGGCTGCCAAAAGTACTGGTGATGACGCCGTCTTGGGCTCCACGGTGACCTCCGTCCTGCCGCTCTGCTGGTCTTGGTCTCATTGCACCGGAATGGTAACCTTTGCCCAATGCCTTGGCCTGTGCTTGCCCCCTTTGCACCTAAGGGGAAACAAGGACACTGCGCAGACAGGCGCTCGCCTGACGCCCGCCTGGCCTCGATCGTCATGGCTTGCGTCACAGGTTCCTCGCGAGGTACCCCTGCCTTAATCTCTCCGCCTCCTCACGAGCCTGCCTAATGAGGCTGCCTCTGAGGAAGCTTCCTGTCGCCCGCCCCGCGAGGCCTGGCCCCTCGCGAGGGTCTTGAGCTTGAGCTGATGAAGATGGGCCGCGCTGGGCCCCCGCTTGAGCCACGCCGCAGGCCGCAGGCAGGCAAGTCTGGGGACCCCCGTTCCCAGAACACCGATAGTAGCCCCCGGGCCCAAGGCGCGCCCGGGCTTGGCCTAGCAGGAAAGCGACGGGGCAAGCGCGAAGCGCCGCGGGCCCCAACAGCCTGTGGCCTTGGGCACCGCGTGGTGATTGGTTGGACGTGGGCGACTGCGCTTCCCCACGATGCCTCGGCAACTGCAAGACTTGACACGTCCCTGCATGCAGAGAAACTGGTCATGATTACCTGCGATCGTGGTGCACGGCGGTTGGCCTCCTCCGGCTATAAGTACGGGGCTGGGCGAGCCCCTTCGGCCGGTCCCTTCTTGCTGCTCCTTTCCTTCTTCTCGATTACTCGCCGCTCCCATGGCTCAAAAGAGACTCTCGGCGGTGGAGAAAGGAAAGGCCCCTCAGGCTGGGCCTGACTCCCCCCCGGCCAAGTGCGGCCGAGGCCGCCCTCGCAAGTATACCACTGTCCCCGTGGTGGCCCCCCGCGGCCATGGAGGCGGTTCCCGGCGCGATGGTGAGCGCCCGGTTGCCGACGGGGGGCACGCCGTGGGTGTGCGCCCCCCTAGGCCACGCTTTCGCTGTGCGGAGGTGCTGCCGGAGTTCGTCGTGTGGTCCGCGGATCCATCCAGCACCAGGCTCCAGCTCCCCCATTTCTTCGTAGATGAACTGCCGGCCAGCGCCCGGTGCGGCTTCTGGCTCCAGGCAGACGGATGCTGCAGCAGGGCCTCCTGGGCGTCGCTGGAGGTCTCCGTTTCTGGGAATGGGGCTCTGACGCACGGCTGGCAAACGTTTGCCCGCGCGTGTGGCTTGAGCCGGTGGTGCACCCTGTACTTCAGGTTTGATGGCGACACCACCCTCTACGTGAGGGTGTTCAGGGAAGACGGTCGCCGTGCCGGGTGCTGCCCTGAAGACGACGACCGCGGCCGCCTGCCCAGCCCCGGCACTGACCAGGATGAAGATGGCGACTGGCGTACGGGCAGCGGTGCTCGGGGTTCACTGAGCTTCGGCGACCCCCTCTCAGGCAGTAGCTCCTCCAGCGGGGGCCGCGACCAGCCTCCTCGCCATCGCGCCCGCCTGGGTGAAGGTAGCGGGTCAGCCCGCCGCCGCGCCCCGATGAAGCGAGAGGAGGTATTCGCCTGAGCCCCAGGAGCATCTCGGGCCTTCGCTGTGGGTTGGCGCAGGACAAATCGCGCCCGTTTTGTTTTCTTTCTTATCCTGCGCAAAAATAGAAAGTAATGTAGGGCCCCACGGGGGCGTATTAGAACTACTACTGTTTAACCATCGCGTTGTTTCCGCTATTTCTGCGCCGTGTTTTTGCACCGCGCACCCATGTGCGGGAACTATTTTAGCTCGGTGGGGCTTGGCGCGGTCCTCGCCCCCTGAGGCCGTGGCCTCCTCGTGCGCTTCATGCCCTACAAGGATCAGTAGGAGGGGTAACTTACGGTCTTAGTTGTGGGGGCGATCGGCCCAGGTCCTGCGCTCGTGTCGCGATGCCCGTGGGGTACGGACTGGGAGGGGTGCTCCCACAGAGGACTCGGATAGGAAAGCTCCAAACGATCGGGGCAGAAAACACTCGCGAGGGCGCCCGCAAACCTCCCTCGCAAGACTTGTGCGAGAGAAAACAAGGCGAGCGAGCGAGAAAGACAAAGAATCACAAGCCAGGAACGTCAGCAACTCCAATAAAACTTCAAACGAGAATAAACAAGCCAACTGTAGAAAGCAAATGGGAAAGCCGCGTCCGGCACCTATTCTAGTCTTCGACATCTTCTCACCAGCGCGGAGCTAAGTGCTGCCACTGGGCATGGGCGGGAGCCCCCGAGGCCCGAGGGCGGCACTCCGGAGACTCCGGGGCATGTACAGCCCCACTCATTATTACGTGAGAGTGTCACGGGTGGCGAGCTTCACAGGCATTGGCCTTCTTCATAGGCACCGGGCCTTTCTCAAAATGCGGCAGCTTCACAGGCATTTGCCTTCTTCACAGGCACCGGGCCTTTCCCAAAACGCAGCTTCACAGGCATTCACCTTCTTCACAGGCACCGGGCCTTTTCCAAAACGCAGCGGCTTCACAGGCATTCGCCTTCTTCACAGGCACCGGGCCTTTTCCAAAACGCAACGGCTTCACAAGCACCAGGCCTTTTCCAAAACGCAGCGGCTTCACAGACATTCGCCTTCTTCACAGGCACCGGGCCTTTCCTAGGCGCTAGGCCTCGCTCAAGGATAGAACCTCCGGAGATGTTGAATGTTCCACGCGTTCTGGATGGGTACCCCCTCCGTGGTCTCCAAGCGCGCGGAGCCAGGCCTGAAGACATGAACAACCTTGAACGGGCGCTCCCAGATGGGAGAGAGCTTGTGCAGCCCCTCCCTGGAGAGAACCCATCTGAGCACGAGATCCCCTACCTCAAGAGTTCTGGGGCGGATGTTGCGGCAGTGGTATCGTCGCAGCGCCTGCTGATACCTTGCCGCTCGCAGCGCGGCTTCTCGATGGTGTTCCTCCCCCAGCACAAGATCCGTCCCCCGCATGGCGTCTTGCTGCGTCTCGTCGAACTCCAGGACCCGTGCGGAGCGACGCCTGACCTCATGAGGGAGGACAGCCTCTGCTCCGTAGACGAGGAAGAACGGGGTCACGCCAGTCGGCTTGGTCGCAGTTGTGCGGATTGACCATATCACAGATTGGAGTTTGTCGTACCAGCCCCTGCCGCAGGCCTCCAGCTTCTTCTTGAGGTCATGGATTTGAGGCCCCTCAGGACCTCCGTGTTGGCCCGCTCGGCCTGGCCGTTGCTCCGGGGGTGTGCTACCGAAGCGTAGCATATCTGCGTTCCAAGTTTAGCAAAGTACGTTTTGAAGAGATTACCGGTGAATTGCGAACCGTTGTCGGTAATGATGCGGTTGGGCACCCCAAATCGGCTCATGAGGCCCTTGATGAATTTGACCGCAGAGCCTGCCAGGATTGTGCGGACGGCTTCCACCTCGGCCCACTTGGTGAATTTGTCCACGGCGACGTAGAGGTAGCGATAGCACCCTGGCGCCCGAGGAAACGGGCCCAGAATGTCCAGCCCCCAAACTGCGAATGGCCATGAGAGGGGTATTGTCTGTAGACCCCCCGCAGGCTGATGGATCTGCTTAGCGTGAAACTGGCAGGCCTCGCAAGCCTTCACAAGCTCAACGGCGTCGTTGAGCGTCGTGGGCCAGTAGAATCCACTGCGGAACGCCTTGCCGACGAGGGTCCGCGACGACGAGTGGTGCCCGCAGTCTCCGCCGTGTATGTCCACCAGTAGCTCTTTCCCTTCCTCTCGGGAGATGCAGCGTAGGGACATGTCATTTGGTTGCTTCCTGTAGAGCTCTCCATCCCTGATGCAATAAGTCGTGGCCTGCCGCGCCACTCGCTCCGCTTCCTCCTCATTCTCCGGCAGAGTCCCTTGCGTCAGGTAGTTCTTGAGCTCTGGGATCCAACAACCTTCCTGAGGCTCTAACGCCAGGAGTAGGCGTGCCCCTGAGGCTGGGCCGCAGACCGGGGCTCCTGAGGCAGGCGGCTGAGGGAGCTCCTCCCTTGGTTGCGTCGTGCTCGATAGTGGTGGCACCGTCGAGGGTTTGAAGAGCCGCTCCTCGAAGATGCCAGGCTCCTGAGGCAGCCGCCAGGACACCCTCTTGGCAATGTCATCGGCCTCCTAATTGGTGCCGCGAGGCACATGCTGCAACTCCAGCCCCCAGATCTGTTTCTCCATCTTGCGAACCTCGGCGAGGTAGGCTTCCATGTGCTCGTCCTTTGGCTCGTATATCATGTTGGAGAAGTTGACGAGGAGCTGCAAATTGCCCTTGACGACGAGGCGCTTTACTCCTAAGGCAATTGCGGCCTTCAAGCCTGCTATTAGTCCTTCGTACTCCGCCATGTTGTTGGAGACCTTTTCTCTGTGCTGGAAACAAATTTGTACGGCATAATAGAGTTTGTCCTGGGTAGGGGACACAAGCATTGCGCCAGCTCCCGCATCGTGTCGGGAGAACGCCCCATCGAAGTACATGAGCCAGCCGTCCGGTGCTTCACTTCCCGGGGAAAGTGATCGGTCTTCGCCTGCCTCGAGACCCGGCGCTTCTGCCCATTCTGCCACGAAATCTGCAAGTGCGGCTCCCTTGATGACTTTGGTCATGCTGAATTCTAGCTGAAATGCCTGTAGCTCGATGTTCCATTCAGCGACCCTCCCAGCTGAGTTGGGGCTCCCGAGCACTCTTTCCAAGGGGTATGCTGAGATGACTTTGATGGGATGTCCTTGTAAGTAGTGGCGCAGCTTGCGCGAGGCCACTAGTAGCGCGAGGAGGAGTTTTTGAGGCATGGGATACCGTGCCCTTGCGTCCCGTAGCACCGTGCTGATGAAGTACACGGGATGCTCGACGAGGTTGAGGGTGGTGGCGCAGCTTGCGTCCTCCAGAGGTCGAGGCGTCTCTTGAGACGACGGAGCTCCTGGTGCTTGGTCACCTGAAGAGGCCTCTCCTACTCCAGGTGCGTTCTCCTGCTGCGGCTGTTCCTCTTCGGCTGTGGTTGCAGCCTTCGCGAGGCCCTCCTGGCTCTGCTTTGCTTCAGTTCGGACGGTCGATGCGGCCTTGGCACAACGCTCCTCCCTGACCGCCACCAGGGCTGCGCTGGTAGAGTAGGGGGTGGACGCAAGGTAGAGCACCAGGGGCTCCCGAGGACGTAGAGCTACCATCACTAGCGGACTGGTAAGGTACCTCTTGAGGTCTTGGAATGCCTTGTCGGCCTCTTCAGTCCATTCGAAGGGGCCCTTTTTCTTCATCAGCTTGAAGAAGGGCAGCGCTCGTTCCCCTAGCTTGGAGATGAAGCGCCCCAATGCAGTCACACGCCCGGTGAGCTTCTGCATTTCTCTGAGGGTCCTCGGCGGGCTCATGTCTTCGACTGCCTTGACCTTCTCCGGGTTGGCCTCGATGCCCCTGTGGGATACGAGGAAACCCAGGAGCTTGCCCGAGGGGACTCCAAATACGCACTTCTCCGGGTTGAGCCGTAGGTCCACTTCGTCGAGGCTTTCAAAGGTTTCTTCCAGGTCCTGTATCAGGGTTCTTGCCTCACGAGACTTCACCACAATGTCATCGACGTAAGCTTCAGCGTTCCTCCCGAGCTGCCGGCCTAAGGCTATGTGCATCAGCCGCTGAAAGGTCGCGCCTGTGTTGCGCAGCCCAGATGGCATGCACGTATAGCAGTACACTCCACATGGGGTCAGGAAAGCCGTCTTCTCCACGTCTTCTACCGCCATCTTGATCTGGTGATAGCCCGAGAAGGCATCCAGGAAGCACAATAGCTCACACTCTGCGGTGGAGTCGACTATCTGGTCGATGCGGGGGAGCGGAAATGGATCCTGCGGGCAGGCCTTGTTGAGGTTGGTGAAGTCGACGCACATGCACTCTTTTCCTCCCTTCTTAGGCACAACGACCGGATTAGCCAGCCAATCAGGGTAGTAGACCTCGCGAATAACCCCTGCCGCCTCTAGCTTTCGGGTCTCTTGAACGATGAAAGCCTGTTTCTCAGCAGACTGCCACCTTGCCTTCTGCTTCACGGGGCGCACATTGGGGCACACATTGAGGTGATGCTCAATAACTTCCCTTGGGACCCCCGCTAACTGATCTGGTTCCCACACGAACACCTTCTTGTTCGCTCGCAGGAACCTGATCAGGGCCTCCTCCTACTCGGGCTCGAGGTTGGCCCCTATGGTGAAGGTGGTGCCAGTGGACCCGTCCTCGTCGACTGGTACCTGCTTGGTTTCCGCCTTGTCTTGGGTGAACAGCTGCTTCTTTTTAGCCGGCGCAGCCCCCTTGGGCTCAACAGCGTCGGTGCTAGCAGGCTGCGCCACCGCGGCCGCCCTGAAAACAAGCCGGAGCACCTGCAGCGCATCACTTGTGTCTCTTGACACGGTGAGGACGCCGCTGCTCCCGGGTATCTTCATGAGGTTGTACGCTGGGTGAGTTGCCGCCATGAACCGAGCCAAGGCCGGATAGCCGAGGATGGCGTTGTAGGGGAGGCCGATGGGGGCGATGTCGAAGTCGATCAGCTCTGTGCGGAAGTTGTCGCAGGTGTTGAAGGTAACTGGGAGGCAGATCTGTCCCAAGGAGGCGGTGGAACCGGCTCCGACGCCCAAGAAAGGCCTGCTGGGTTGGAGCCGCTCTAGCGGCACGTGGAGGAGGCTAAAGGCCTCCACCGAGAGCACGTTGAGGCTGGCACCACCGTCGATGAGGGTCCTGGTGACGGCCACCTGGCAGATGGTGGGGGTGCACAGCATCGGGAGCGCGCCCGAACCAATGGGGTTGAAGGGGTGGTCCTCCGAGTCGAAGGTTAGATCAGCCTCGGGCGCCACCTAGCCCGGGGGGGCTTCTCGGCGCTTGGAGGCGGTGCTGATCCGGCGGGCGAACGACTTGACGTGAAGACTCAAGGGTGGTGCCTAGGAGCCACCCAGGAGAGCTGCGACGATGGGCGGCGCTGGTGCAGCGAAACGGGCGAGGAAGAGGTCGCGCAGCTCCTCCCAGGAGGTGACAGAGGCCGTCGGCAGGTGGAGGAGCCACGCGCGTGGGATGCCGGTGAGGGCCATGGGTAACCAGTTGGCCATCACCCGATCGTCGCCCCCGGCTCCGAGGACGGCCTCCTCGTACGCCAACAGGAAAATCATCGGGTCCATCGCGCCGTCGTAGCGCGGCGGCATCTCGGGCCTGAACTTGCAAGGCCACCGCACCTGTCGCAAGGCGGGGGCCAAGGCCTGGAGCCCCCTGGCCCCAGTGTCGGCATCCGTTGCTGGAGCGGGTGGCGCGTTGTCCTCCATGAGGGCGGGATGCGATGTTGGGGGAGAGCGGGTCGTCAGGAGGGAGGACTCCGGCGCACCCCTACCTGGCGCGCCAAATGTTGGAATTCGGGTTCCGACAGACCCTTGAGGTTCGAAAACGGGGGTGCACGCGGAGGTCTCTCCCCTACCGATCTACGCCCGATCTCCTCGCGTGATTTTAGCTGGAAACAACGAACAACTCAAGGGACACAGGGTTTATACTGGTTCGGGCCACCATTGTGGTGTAATACCCTACTCCAGTGTGTGGTGTGGTGGATTGCCTCAGGGGCTGATGAGGATCAGTACAAAGGAAGAACAGCCTCGCAAGAGGTGTTCTTGAGCTGGTGCAATGAACTGCTAGGGTGAGTTCAGTCGCCTCTTCCTCTCTCTTTGCTAGGGTTCTACCAGATTTCTAGATGTCCCTTCCCTCGGCGGTGGCTAGCTCTATTTATAGAGGCCCTGGGCCTCTCCCCAAATAATGAGCGGGAAGGGCGCCAACAATTGGCCATTTTGAAGGGGAACATATAGTACAAGTTATCCTGACCAAAGGTGGTCTTCGGCTGCCAAAAGTACTAGTGATGACGCCGTCTTGGGCTCCACGGTGACCTCCGTCCTGCCGCTCTGCTGGTCTTGGTCTTGTTGCACCGGAATGGTAACCTTTGCCCGATGCCTTGGCCTGTGCTTGCCCCCTTTGCACCAAAGGGGAAACAAGGACACCGCAGAGGCAGGCACTCGCGTGATGCCCGCCTGGCCTCGGTCGTCATGGCTTGCCTCACAGGTTCCTCGCGAGGTACCCCTGCCTTGATCTCTCCGCCTCCTCGCGAGCCTGACTGACGAGGCTGCCTCTGAGGAAGCTTCCCGTCGCCCGTCCCGCAAGGCGTGGCCCCTCGCGAGGGTCTTGAGCTTGAGCTGATGAAGATGGGCCATGCTGGGCCCCCGCTTGAGCCACGCCGCAGGCCGCAGGCAGGCAAGTCTAGGGACCCCCATTCCCAGAACGCCGACAGAGCTAGTCAAGTAGAGGCATACTATGGACACTCTGTTTGTTTATGTATTCACACATGTACTAAGTTTCCAGTTAATACAATTCTAGCATGAATAACAAACATTTATCATGATATAAGGAAATATAAATAACAACTTTATTATTGCCTCTAGGGCATATTTCCTTCAATTGTGTGGGGATTGAAAAAGCAGAGGCGCGTTAAGAAGTATGAACCAATTGCTCGGCTGACACCGAGGTAGTGCATGATTTATACTTTGTGTTAAGAAGATGGAGTATGACAAGGCTATATGATTTTGTAGGGATGGCATTCTTTAGCATTTATATTTTGAGAGACATGATTGTTTGCTGGTATGCCTGAGTATTAATGTCTTTATGTCAAATTATAGACTATTGCTCTGAATCATTAAGATCTAAATATTCGCACCATAAAAGAAAGATTACATGATAGCCATGTTAGGTAGCATTCCACATCAAAAATTATGTTTTTATCATTTACCTACTCGAGGATTGATAACCCACAAGTATAGGGGATCGCAACAATTTTCGAGGGTAGAGTATTCCATAAATAGTCATACGTGCTTTATTAAAAGAACTTGCATGGCATCTTTTGTCCTACCCACCCATGGCTGCGGGGTCCATATTGGAAACTCAGGGATATTAAGGCCTCCTTTTAATAGAGAACCAGAACAAAGTATTAATACACGGTGAATACATGATCTCCTCCAACTATGGTAATCACCGGAAGAAGTCCCAGTTATTGTCACTCCGGGGTTACCGGATCATAACACGTAGTAGGTGACTATAAATTGCAAGATCGGATCGAACATGGATATAATGGTGATAACATAAACGGTTCAGATCTGAAATCATGGCTCCCGGGCCCAAAGTGACAAGCATTAAGCATGGCAAAGTCATAGCAACACCAGTCTAAGAACATAGTGGATACTAGGGATCAAGCCCTAACAAAACTAAGTCGATTACAGATGAATCTCATCCAACTCCTCACCGAGTAGCAAGCCGACGAAGGAATTACTCACTCCTGGTTGGGAGCATCATGGAATTGGTGATGGAGAAGGGTTGGTGATGATGAAGAACGAAGACCTCCCTCTCCGGAGCCCCAAACGGACTCCAGATATGCCCTCCCGAGGAAGAACATGGCTTGGTGGCGGCTCCGTCTCGTGGATCGCAATAATTCTTTCTCCCTAATTTTTTCTCCAAACACTACAAAAAAATACACTTTCGTGATGATACATGTTTGTCACGGTAGGTCGCGTTTTTTGTCATGCATGTACATCCATGACAAATTTATGACAGAATCAAGATAGTCATGCCTGTGCTGTCATAGAAGTGTTCCATGACATTACCAAAATTATCATCACGGAAGTGTCCACTTCCATGACGATAAATCGCACGTCACAGAAGTGCTTTCGTCAAGGATGACCGACACGTGGCATCCACCATAACGGAACGCCGTTAAGCTATCGGGTCGGGTTTTGGATCCGATAACTCATTAACAGCCCCGACCAATGGGGATTTTCCACGTGTAAAATCATCATTGGCTGGAGGAAACACGTGTCGGCTCATCGTTGGGACAGATGTCATCCACTCATTGGACAGAAGGCACCTATGATACGTCGACACGTGGCACGGCCCAACAGAGGCCCATTCCTGTGAAAAGGCCGACCTGTTTGACTTGGTCAAAAGGTGGCGCGCCGGCCCATGGAAAGCGTGTTAACGGCCTGTTCGCATATAGCCCATTTACAGCCCGCTAACCCAAGGCCCGTTACGCCCTATCCGAATTAGGCCCAGTAGCGTCATCTGGGCCATCCAATATGATTCCAGCCCGTTTTCACTTCTGGCCCATGTATGGCCCATGACGTCTTTCGGCCCATATGAGGCCCTATGTAACTCTTGGCCTATTAACGGCCCGTGGTGAAACTGGCCCGTAATGAACAATGTATCATTTTATACCCATTAACGGCCCGTTATTCCGTTGGGCCATTTCCAGCCCATGTTATCTTTCGGCCTTCTCAGAGCCCATTTATTCTTGGGCTCATTTCCAGCATTCGTTTACTTACGGCCCGTTACTGTCATTTTCTGCTAGTGGGCCAAATTCAGCCCGTGGTTACAGTCGGCCCGTTTGTGGTCCGTTAATACATTGGGCCATTTTCATAGCGTCATCAAAGACGGCCTATTAACGATGGCCCGTTACGGTCGGCCCATGAACGGACGATTCCAACTCTAGCCCGTTTACGGCCATAATGCGGCCTGTTATTGGCCCATGTTTGGCCAATCGATCATACGGCCCGTATAAGGCCCCATTGATGATACGGCCCATAGAAGGCCCATGTTTCTACGGCCCGTAGAAGGCCTACTGTTTCTACGGCCCGTACAAGGCCCACTGTTTCTACGGCCCGTAGGAGGCCCAGTGTCACTATAGTAAATATTAGCCATGGTTATTGTGGCCTAGTTTTAAAAAATAGGTTATTGCAGCCACTAGTTAACCGCGGAAAAAGAACTGCAATGACTACAAGCAAACAAATAAACAAGACAACAAGGAAATAAATAAGCAAGCAACTAACGCTAGGCTATCACGGCTATTACACATATTACATCCACTGGGCATCAAAGTTCGCCACCAGTGCAAATATAGGGAACAAAGCAGCATATCATATACACTGGCCGTCAAAATTGGCCACCAGTGCAAATAAACGCGGCAGCAAAACAAGAGCATAACTGAAACAACTTCAGAAGAGCTCAAGAAACGTTATCCTGGGTATCCACCATGCTGGCAATAAGCTTAGCAAGCTGATTAGCTTTGTCCTGTTTGGCGCTAAAATCCTCCAACGCTTGCTGTTGCACCAGAAAGTATGCATCTGAATGCTCCAGGGACTTCCGCAGTCCTTCCGCTTCTTGTCGCAGCACAGCTGAACGATGTCTTTCAGCTTGTAGTTGAGACTCAAGAAACCGAACTGATTCAGACAGTGAGTTTGAATAGCTTGTGCAAGCGGTAGTGGCCAGTAACTCCAACACTAAACCAAGACAGGATGTGTCACTATCCTGAACCTTATCTGCATTACTTCCTTTACCGTTGCTTAATAAGGCACTCTTCCCCAATATTCTGTCAGCATTCTAAAAGAAGAAACAAGCAGACACATAACAAGTTTAGCATGTACTAGTATATGAAACTCATTTCGGTGAACCAGTTCATTAGTAAGGTGGACAGGATTAAACTACCAAGTCTTCTATTGCCAAGTACTAGTACATAATAAAAGCATCAAACAAACATATATCTATGTCCTATGGTAGCAATGGAATCTTAAATTAGAACAGTTGTTCTTCAGGTTTAGGCACTTGTTCTACATGAACAGAGTACAGTAAGACGCAAGAATATAATACTTAAAAATAGAAAATGAGCTCATAGACCTTACCACATTCTTGGTTCGGGACCAGTACAGAACAAGGCGTTCCCAGTCATCGTCCAGTAAATGTGTCTCAGGAGAACGTAAGGGAATTTGATGAGTTTCTTTGCCGGTGAAGTACGTTTTCTTCAGGTAATTCCGATACTGCCACCAAGCATTCTTGAATATAGCAGAGGTATTAGCACAGGTTACCTCATCCTGAGTTTCCAAATCGGTCCTTCTCTATAGAGAAAAATGGGAAAATTTGTTGTATTATAACCATCATGGAGGTAGGATGTATGGGACGAAGCAAAGTAATTGCCATGAATAACATTACTTACACATAACTCCTGGACAAACACCTGCAACTGGCATTTTCCTTCATCTTCAGTATAATATTTCCAATATGGGAAGATACACACATACGATTTAACAACATCAAATGTGATAGATGCTAAACAACGACTAGCTGGTTGTGCTTCCTCCACAGGAATAGGCGTACTAACTGGTGGAGTTGGGGTTCGCCGTGATAGTACTGGCCCTTTGGGCACTGGAGCTGCCTTACTAATTGCTCTTGTTTGGGAGCTCTGTGGTGGAGATGGTGCTGTGTCAACAGGAACTGGGTTACTATCGGCTGGGGTTTGGGTTAGATTGGGTGAAGCTGGTTCTCTGTCCATCGTAGTAGGGGTACAATCTGCGATAGTTTGGGTTATGTGTGGTAGGGCTGGTTCTTGTGCATGTACAACCGGGGTGCTATCTCCACCAAGAGGTAGCACTGTTTTATTTGAAGACCGTGTTTTTAGTCCGCTAGATACTGGCATCACCCGCTCCAATTCAAATGGCTGATAAACAGGAAACATAGTTGAATGTACAGACATTGTATGAGAGACAGATGCAATAGATAGTGTGGAAAAAAGAGGGCATGAAATAGTTGACATGTATATTGTTTAACTAAAACGGATAGCATGACATAATTTCACATATATGATGTCTATCTAAACTGGATAGCATAGCATAACATAATTCAAAGATATGATGAATAACTAAACAGGATCGCATGACATAATTCACCTACATGTTATCTAAGTAATCAGGATCGCATCATTTAATTCACATATGTGATTTATATGCTAAACAGAGGGCATTCGATATGATGTCTGAACTAAGAACATGGTGTTGAATATTGTGTATATGATGTCTAAACTATGCAATGCAAGACACCGTATGCATGATATGAGCAGTATAACCGTGCCAAGTTAGAGCATACACCTCAGTGGGGGAATAGGACTGGTCATCTGTCTCTGAATCCATCTCTGAGGAGCTATCGGGACCCAACAAGAGATCTGCTTCGACAGGTAGCACTGTCTGCTCTGAAGGCCTTGTTTTCACTCCAGATTTTTCCATCTCCCACCCAAATGGCTGATTCACAGGAAGAGTAGTTTAATGTACAAACATTGTCGACAAATGGAAATGTAATGAAGAAAAGGATGGGCAAGATATCATTCAAATATATGATGCCTGGTTAAACAGGATGGCATTGCACATTTCACATATATTATGGCTGGCTAAAAGACATGAGACTGCATAATTCCCATATATGATATAGAAACTAAACAGGTGGCATTACAGAACATGTCTAAACTAAGCAGATGACATATATGATGTCAAAAGTAGGCACTGCAAGGCAACATATGCATGATATGACTAACATCATCATGCCAAGGTAGAGCAAACACCTTGGGGGGTAAATAGGAGTGGTCAGCGGCGTCCGAATCCGCCTCAGAACAGATATCTTCCTCTGGATTACAATCTGGAGAGGGGTGGGGAGGGTTTGCCATTGAACCCACCATGGAGCGATGTCTGCATGACATTGTATTGCCGCGCAAAACTCTTCTCTTTTTCTCTACATGTTCAGCATGACTGTGTACAATATCTGACATGCATACGAAAAAATATGGTGAGATTATGTAAGGAGAGCATGCAGAAATTTAGAGTGATGGTAACAACCAGTGGATCGATGTTTTTCCGTTGAACCAAAATAGCCCTAATGGATCGACGTGAATGTATAGTAATAAGTGATGCAACAAGTGTACAACCTCTTTGCCGTAGCCGTGTCGACCTCAGCATCATTGGGTTGGTCGCTGAAGCAGTTGAGGCAGAGGTGGCTGTCGGAGGTGTGGAGGAAGATCTGAGGAATCTGTAGACGGCGTCCAGGGCACTGCTCTGTTGTGATGGATCGTTCTGTCGTTGGAGCAGCTCCGGTGAGCCGTAAGACGTCAAGGCTGAAGCAGCACAAGACAGACATCGTCAATCTCAAGTGGGATTCTAATAGCATCTCCAATAGATGATGTAAAATGGATGTAAAATTAACATCACCAAAAACCACCTGACTACAACAGATGAGGTAAAAACTGTTGACTCTGAACTTAACTGTCGAAACTGAAATTTACTATGGAATCTGAATGCTACTGTCGAAACTGAACGCAATGGTAGCAGAGAGGCACTTGACATGTAGTTTAGGGAGGGCCTGCAGTTCATCTTCAACCTGCACCCCCCTGAGCCGCCAGCCACCACCGGCCGAACCGCCGGCCCCAGCGCCGCCTCGCCGCCCCGAAACAACTCGCCACCGCCGCCCCGGCCAGCCCTCTAGGCCCCCCGCCCCACCCTGAACCCTAAGATAGATAGTGGGGTACCTCTCCGGCGAGCCCCCGTCCCCGCTGCGGGTGGTTCTTCCTTAACTCCGGCGAGCCCCCCAACCCCTGAAAATCGACTGACCCAAAAGTCGATTCAGTCGACTGAAGTGTGGCTTAATCGGAGCAGAGCAGCAGCATGAGCGAGGGGGAGAGCAGCAGCAGCAGCTGGGCGAGCGAGCGATCGAGCGAGAGCCGGAGCAGCAGCAGCAGATCCGGCTGGTATGGACGCCGCCGCCGAAGGGGCCTCGCACTGGGGGAGAACCGCCGTGGAGATGTCGCCCGCGGCGCCGGCTTCAAGGTAGCCGCTCCATGGGGGTGCGGGATGGAGCACCGTCGGCGCCGGGAGGTCGAGTTAAGGAGAAGGTGCGATGCGATGAGTGTACAACCTCTTTGGTGGCGCCGAGTAGGCCTCGGCTTCGTCCGAGGAGTCGGTGAGGATGCTGCGGTTCCGGTGGAGCAGGTTAAGGCGGCGCTGTGGGGATGGAGCAGCCGCGATAGACGAGGCGATCGTCGGAGCAGCTCCTTGGAGGTGGAGGACGGGGCGGCTGAACCGGCGGGACGGCGAGATGGACGACGGATCCTCATCCGGGGAGGTGGACGAGGGACGTCGAGCTGTTGCGGTGGACGACGTCGTCGGGGAAGAGGCTCCGGCTGGGCAGCGGTGACGTGGCGGACGGAGGAGGGTGGGGTTTCGCGGCTGGAGCGGAGAGGTTATGGCGGCCTGGGATTTCGAATGGCGAAAAGGGGGCGATGGGAGGGGGTGAAGCATGACTTAGGAACGCGCTTGTCCAAAATGTAGGGTGTGTTACAAAAGTACCCCCCACCGATTTGAACTAGCGGCCCTTTCGGCTCAGGGTTAGAAGGGGGATTTCGCGTGTCGGGATTTGGCAGCTGGAGGGAGTTTTCGCGCGCGTTGTAATTTCGGGATAGCAAGGCGCGGGTTGTGAAGGCGCCAGTTTTGGGAGCACGATATCTGAATTTTCGGGATATAACAAGACGCGGGTTGAATTTTAGGGACAAGCCTAACGTGTAGTAATATTGTACTTGTACGTACCAAATCAATTCGCACTTCCCTCAACCAAAAAGAAAACGAAAAAATAAAACTATTCACACCACACAAAGAGAGAGTCTTGCCCCGTTTTACTATACAAATGCTATTCAAAGCTACTCCCTCCTTCCATCTATATAGGGCCTAATGCGTTTTTCGATGCTAACTTTGACCAAATATTAGAGCAATGATATATGACATGCAACTTACACAAAGCACACCGTTAAATTCGTCTGTGAAAGGTTCTTTCAATGATATAATTTTCACATTGTGCATGTCATGTACTATTAATCTTGTCAATAGTCAAAGGCGGTCTTAAAAATCTCATTACGCCCTATATAGATGGAAGGAGGGAGTATGAATCCATGTTATGTCCGATTAAATTTTTTCGCTTGCTGTATAATGCATGTAACCTACTCATACCAACATTTTAGTGCATTCCAAATGTCTATACTACCGCTGCAATTCGAACTAAATTTGAATTCGTTTCTCTATTTCAATAAGAATCTACAATCATGATTGTTGCCAACTTCAACCATCATAGTTTCCTTGCTATCCGCCAGATATAAATCAGACGGCCTATAATGCAGGATGGCAGGCACACCATCATCAACAACTCCGTTTTTTATAAGAGTAGAGATAAAATATATTAAATGTAGTATACCATGTTCATAACCACACCATGTGTATCACCGTTATATATATTCACACATCCGTCGGTTTGAAACACTATGATAAATTCTTCAAATATCCGAATTCGCTTTTTATAATGAAGTATATATGATCTCTATTCGTCTTTTACACCCACACAACCCTCTTATCTTTGTAGCTAGCGCTAACTTTCTCTTGTGCATGCACACGCCCGCATCCCTCTCACCCTCCCTCAGCATTCTCTAGCTCCATCGCGCAAATTCGTCTTTTCACTTTAGGTCGTTCACCCACGGTGTGTGTAGGCCCCCCAGCTCCTTCTTTACGGCACACATCGATCGATATGCCTCTCTAGCCAGGTGTGCCTAGCACAAACACAAGCTTCCCCTCTTCTCTTGTCACCGTCCATGCCTCACTCCCACCACTCTTTTCATCGTTCTCGTACTCGCACACTCCTCCCCCTCGATATAGTATGCCTCTCGTACCACCTCCTACATGCATCCCTCTCTCTCTATCCTTCTCCTCGTGCCTCATTTGCTTCTAACACACACATGCATGTATACCGATCGATCTCCCAACATATACCTAGATCGACTTTAACTACCCCCCATCGATCGACGTACCTCACAAGTTATGTCTCTCCTTTCTCTTACAAAGGGCGATTGATCTTCCTATGTAGTTACGTCTGCTTACCACAGCCACATCGTCCCCCTCATCATTCGTGCATGCCTCCTGACCCGTCTCTCACACGCACGTGCACAGACAACAAGCAGCCATCTCCTCTCTTATTGATATTGCGGGCGTGCCCTCCGTTTGTCTAGCAAGCCTATCCCACCATTTGTTAGAAGCAACTCGACTACCACCCCCTCCAACACTCTAGCTCTGTCTCTCTCCCAACCTTATTCATCTCCTGCACATATGCATGGATGCCGATCGATCTCCCTTAATACATGAGGCAGATCGATCTCCTTAATACATGAGGTAGGCCTCTCTCCTCCTCCACACATACACCAGCCATTGTACCTCTATAGTTAATTGGGCCTCCCTCTTCCCCCACCACACACTGATAGTCGAGCGCTGCAGGTAGGTATCCATGCCACAGAGACAAACTGCACATGTCCCATCTCACGTTCTAGTAGGCCAGCCACTCTATATCTTTGACGTGGGCACACACAAATTCGATGGCACTCTTTATCGATCGCGCGCGCACACACACACACACATCATCCCTCTCTTCGATTCTATGGACACCTCAAGCCGATGATACCTCCACTCTCTTCTCGTGGATCGCCCCCTCTATATATATGTTATATCCAGGACTCTATTTCACACACATTGCATATGTTAAATTTTTTGATTGACCCCCCCCCCCCAAAAAAACTCTCAAGAACCCACACACTATATCTCTCTAGGTTTGTATCTCTCTCACACAACCCCACGTAGGTGGTGTACGTATACAAGAAGAGAATAGGTGCACCGTGCACGTACTCACGCTTCGTGCCCAGCCACACCCGCGCGGGTACACGGTGGAGCTCATTTCTCCGCAAAAAGGTGAATTTGTTTTTGAAACATCAAATGGCCAGAGACTCGAAAACTTATTTGCCCATTAGTGACTTGTCAGGGCGGTGGATTTTAGTTTGTATGATAATGCTGCATCCACCTAAAGTAACGAAAGTTCTTACGTAAACTTCCTAGTAATTCCCTCTTCGTAGGTGCAGCATTACTCCTAACATTTGTAATATCAGTTTGAAACTTGTAATATTGCCGTGTCCTATTCCTGCGTTTTCAAAATCCTGCGAATCAAACAGGTCCTGAGTTGGTGATGATGTTGTGCCTCCCATCTTTCACCAATAGCCGTCGGATCTAGATCTGACGCATACAAACCAAGCTTCTCCATTTTTGCAAAAAGATGCCCGCACTTGTTCCCTATTTACAAACAACTCCTTGTCTCTCACAATCAGCCTCATCTCCTCCCCACCACATCTAGGAGTAGAAGGCCGTGGAAAAATCTGGCGCGATGGCCGCTGCCGGAGCCGTCCACCCCCAATCTTGGTGTTCCGTGCAATGCACGGGCATCTACGCACGGGAAATTATGTCGAACAGGGCTAGTTGTAAGCAGGCTAGCTCTACAGCCATGATGATAGTGACTGCAGACGGTGAGGCTGACTATGGTATGCCGAACACGGTGCCTATACTCAGGTGTCATCTCCGGCGCAGGGTCTTGTCACTTCACTGTGAGGAGCAGCACGTAATAATTTGACCAACGGGATAGTATAGTGCTAGTACTCCTACTACTACTCTACATTGGTAGTACTACTACTAGTACTAGTAGCACCACCGTCTGGATTTAGGAGTACTACCACGTCCATCTGGATTTTAGTATTTGACTAGCAATATCTAGTAATGCATGTCACCAAAAATGTACTACTCCCTCTGTAAATAAATACATGGTGTTTTATTCCTATCGGCGAGAGAACTTAATGTTTTTTTGCTACTCCTAACTAGAGTACTAATAGGATTACATGCAATGAACTAAACACTGCATGTCATGTTTGGTAGTCTCAAGTCATTGAAAGCATGCACGGCCCACATCTCTCATTGGTTGATATGTCACGAAATAAGAAACAAGGAGGGAGTTAATGCACCGTGCCTAAGTATTTTGGGATTATTTGGTTTTCGTAAGGTGACTTACACAACATTTTTGTTTACATGCATTAACATTTTATTAGTTAAATCAAAGGTCAAAACTTGGCGCAAAATGCAAAGGGGACCAATAAACCAGTAAACATCAAACTTCTCTCGTTTGGCCCCAACTAGAGGTCCAGTGAGATGACTATGCTGCACCGGCACGGAGGGGGACGCAACTTCATTGACTTACAGCAACTGCCTTTGGGTGAATGACACGTGGCCCCAGGGGGTGACTGGCCCACCTATCATACAGCCAAAGGCAGGTGTAGTAGAGGGCCGAGAAGTAGTATGAAATCCTACGCACCTACGCATGCTAACCAAGGGCTGAGTGATCACTCGAATTGCAAGATAAGTTGACTAGAAGCTACGCTAGACCCATGGAGGCGGTGAGCGTGAGCATCAGCCGGCTGTGCCAGATGGTCCATGCAACCGGCATGCGGCCCGGCTCCGAGGAACATCTCCAGGTAGTATTGCTTGAGGCCGCCAGGGCGAGGGGCCGCTTGGACGACAACTTTGTCCCCTTGTTCGATGAGGTCCTCGTCGGTTTCCTCGACATGTTCACCGTCGTCAAGAAGCTTGCGGATGACTTTGACGTAAGCCTCCAGCCGACGCGCCCAGGCTCTGCGATGCCCGCCACCCTCAACAGCAACTATGGTAACAACCTCTTCGACGCACCGGTGGCCCTGCGACTACCTGCCGTCGCGCCGGAGAATGTCCACCTTGAGGTCGCGCTCGCCGCGCAACACCTGGCGCAGCAAGACACCATCGACATAATCACCCACGTCTACGCGCAAATCATCCACACGGACTACTACATGCAAGAGGAGGACGATAGGACGATGGCCTTCTTGGAGCGCAGGGCAACCTTGGACGGCACTGTTTAGAAGCACGTTGAGCTCGCCGCCAACGCCGCTGCTCCTCACACGTCGGTTGGTGACCCGGCGCACTAGAGCATGAGGATGTCGTTGAACGTTGATGGATCAGTATGTATTTTTAACTTTCCGTCAAATCCATGTAGTAGTATATGATACTACAGTAATTATCTTACCTTTCACATCAACTTCATAATTTTCGTACGTACTCCATGCATGAATGGCGCCAGAACCAAACTTCTCATTACTCTAGGCAAAATCATTATTTTCTATCTATCTGTCGCGCCATGGAGCAGAACCAAATTTTACAAGTTACGAGTTCAAAAGGAAAAGCCTGCCGTGTTCGCGTCGCACCCCCACACGGTTGGTCCGGCACGCCGCTCAAGTGGGAATGCGTGCGGTGTTGCATTTTCACTTACAAGTGGGACCGCAGTTGAGAAAACCGACTATCGGCAAACCCCCACCCCTCCCACCGCGTGATGGCTGAGAAAACAGGAGGGAGAAGAGATGGATGTAGCACGGACTCCAAGAAAATTGGTGTCAGATGGGACTCGTGTGGGTGGCGTGTGCCGTACTGCTAGACGTGAATGCTAGTTATGGCCCATGCCACCCCACTATATCGAGCCTATATCGAGGTACGTAGAACAAATTTCCTGCAGTCCGTGCTCAGCCCTCCTCTATCTCTCTTCTCAGCCAGCCAGCGGACGCGCGGAGCCCATCGTCTGTTTGCTCACATGCGGCCCCACATGTCAGTGAAAACGCAAGAGGACCCACTGAAACTACACATCTTTCACCTTGACGTGCTGGTGATGAAAAACAAATCCAATAAAGTTCTTCGGTGGCCGCTTTTGGAGTTACTCAAGAGTAGTAAGATTCTATTTACAGTTTAACCCAAGATGCACATCTCGTGGCTTCAACTACCACTCTATTTTCTTTCATGACACGACCTGGATGCTGGATGTCCCACGTGTCGGCAAAAGGAGGAAGAACCCGACCAAATCTTCGGTTCTGCTATCGGATTAGACTAGTTGTGCTAACTTAAATTTTTTATTATGTACTCCCTCCGTTCTAAAATACTTGACTTCCATTTGTCCAAAAATGGATGTACCTATATACTAAGACATGTCTAGATACATATATATTTTGACAAATAGAAGGCATGTATTGTGCAACGGAGGGAGTAGAATGGATGCAAGTTTTTGTATTGGGAAGAAGAGTACATCCATATATTGATAGAGCGCAATTTAGTAGATGTTCTATCACTTTTAGCTAGCACAGAGGCTAGAGATGAGATTAGTGCACTTGTTGATACTCCTACTAGAATAGAGGCTAGACATAAGACTAGATGCGAGGAAGCAACGTCTACTTCTTTACACTCGAAGAAGAAAGAAGCACGCAAGATCGAGCCTCCGCAGATCAACAATGAATGCATCGAGAAGGCCCTAATCCAACTTACAGGAGTAGTAAAATGTATTCTTGTGGTTCTTGTTTTCTTTGGTCTTGCTTTTCTAGTCAAAATTATCGTTGGAGTTCGTGCAAAACGGAGGTGCGTTTGGGGTCGTGCGTTGGAGTTGGCCTTACAAGTGGGACCGCAGTTGAGGAAACCGACTATCGGCAAACCCCCACCTCGCCCGCCACGCGATGGCTGAAGTTAGAGAAATGACGAGGTTGAAGAGATTGCTCTAGCATGGACTCCAAGAAATTATATGGTGTCAGATGTCATGGTGGTGGCGTGTGTCGTACTCCTAGACGTGAATGCTTGTTCTGGCCCATGCCACCCTACTACTCCTACAACTTACTCCTACTAGTATATACAGTATACTAGTATCGAGGATTCGAGGTGCTGGTTACGTACAACGAACACATTAACATATGGCTACAGTAAAAACACCCGCCCGACGCGCGAAGCATGTGAAGCTAGTACAAATTTAGAGAAGCGACTCGAAAGCCATTCATAAACTTAGTAAGTTTATCACAGGCATATCATTTTATTACGTACAACAGGTCATCAACCCACATTGACAACGAGGATACATTATAATAATACTAAAGTTTTCACCACACAACAAATAACAAGCCACGAAATGAACTTCAACTCAACCATTCCGCGGCATTGGAAATGCTTGCTTTGAACCACAAGTGATTCTCTGGGACGGGCCATCCGTTGTCGATCTGGAGACCAACGCAGGACCGATCATCCAGGCTGAAGCGGCCTACTATATCAGTACCAGGGTAGGGAACCACCCAAATGTCCAGGGTATAGACACAGTTGCTTCTCATAAATGTGTCAACAGTAGTCGGATCGCCTTTCACCATCATCGGATAGTTTTGTCCAAGGAAGAGCGAGTTTTCTCCAAGACTATCAATTATGTGCCATGGAGAAGGAGCTAGCGCTAGCACACTAGTATCCATCCTGAATACCATGCAATGGGTGTTGGAATAGGTCCGGAGAGTGCGACCATGGGAGACACCTGCTTCCTTAGTAGTAACATCATTAGTGGGCTGTATACACACAAGAAGAGGTGATCCATCGGAATTAGTTGCCAGGTGCCACAGAGTATATGGGCGCTGCTCGTGATCATCACCATCGGCATCTCCCCCTTGGTTATAAGAATTTTCAAGTATAGGTGGTGGGATGTTCAAAGGACCTTGGAAACACAAGAAGAAGGTTAATTAGTAGAGGGAAACATGCTAACCCGCATGCATGTGGATGAAACAATTATAATTACGATGGAAGACAAACATACTGAAACTACTAGGATGCCTGCAAAAACAGTGCCACGAGCGGCAAACACAAGGCCCTCGTATTGAATTGCATCACAGTACTCATCCGTATACAGAAAACTGATTTTTGAGCAATATCCATCGAGTCGAACCACAAAGGACGGCAACAAGCTTGTCGAAGATAGCAACAATCTTGATAGCTGTTGTAATTCGAAGAGCGGTTGAGAACTCAACAAATTGCTATCTTCCGTAGAAGACAATCACCATGATCGTATTTGAACGTGTGTACATTACCAGTGTGCTCAACCTCTGGGCAGTGTGCTGAGATTTTTGGAAGTGGAACCCGGTGATGAGTGTACACATTCACAAGTTCCCACTCGTAGTTGGACCCAATGTAAACAACCCAATCTCCATTTGCGCCCGCCCAAGCCTTGCCCTCAAGCGATGGCATCTTAACATCATACGTATCATTATCAAGCGGCATCAACTGGCACAGGGCGAGGCCTCCGTCGTGCCGGCACCAGTCATCAGGGTCACGGTGAAGCAGATAGGGGAGATCAAACCGCTCCTTGACTCTTGGGTTCTTTGTAATGATGTTATTAGTTGAGTCGAGAATGAGCTTGAATGAACCTGCCATGCTAGCCGAGGTGATGACGTCGCACCAATCAATGAGTTCCTCCACCACATCATCTTTTAGATCGGGGCAAGAATAACGGGGTCGTTTCCGGCCTGTTCCCTCCATGGAGAAGACGATCGAACAATGGCAGAAGAAAGGGTGAAGGGCTGAAGGAAAATGGAGGAGGGAGAGGAAGAGCATGCGACAGCAGTTCCAAATCGAGAGGGAAAGGCGAAGAGTCGGTGGACGGTTGCGAGTTTGCCATGGTTCACGAAGAGGCGCCCCGGCCTACACGTCCATTCGGAAATACTCCTACTACTCGCCGTCGTCTCACTGATATGTTGGAACGGGACCACATGTCAATGAAACATGGTGTGTAATTTCTCGTACAAAATGCGATCTGGCCGCGTTGGCCCGAGGTGTCGCATTAGTTATCGACCTTTATTTTTTTAATGGCGTGCCGATCAGTTTTGAAGCACGACTAACTGGTACTGTACATGGAGAGGATGACAGCTGGGACCGGCCAAGGTCATGGCAGTACGCAAGCAAGTGCCTCCTTATTTCAAGCCAATAAAAAATGGCTCCTCCTAGTGGATTTCTGACATCTGGGTCCCATGCCATTGTCAACGTAGTCAATAAAAGAGAGAATTGCACAACGAGCGGCTAACACCAGGGACCCAGCAGCTCACCCAGTTATTTTTGTTTTGGGTTAATTTCATAAATGCCACTCCAAATCTGGTGTATCCGAGAAATGCCACTGCAATTTCCAAACTTTGAAAAACGCCATTTCATGCCATTTCTAGTGGCATTTTTCGAAGTCTGGAGTGGCATTTTTTCAAAGTTTGCAAACTGCAGTGGCGTTTTTCAAAGTTTGCAAAAATTGCAGTGGCATTTTTCAAAGTTTGGAAATTGCAGTGGCATTTTTATGAATCGCCATAATTGGAGTGGCATTTATCTAATTTCATTTTGAGACAGAAGTAGGGTGTCAAGTGGGCTGTGCGGGACACTCTGGCCTGTCTAGACAGCCTTTTCTTTTATGTTTACCACATACCAGCCCAGTAGTTTTTTTCTTTCTAAAAATTGCTAGCCCAGTTCTTTTGTGATTTGTCAAGTAAGTCGCTTTATCAGGCCTGTTGGGCTGCAAATCTTTCAAGACGAGGAGAGCTTCATTGGGCTGGCCGAGAAAATAGCCTATCAGTAATGAGAAATGGGCTGTACATTTTTAGAACACATCAAACCATCAATTATTTTCAAATATCTTTTTTCATTTCGAGATTTTAAATTGCATTGATTTTTATGCATGGACAATTTATTGGATTTTATATTGATATACATTTATTTTTTAAATCAGTCTGAATGTGACTCAAAATTTCGGGATTAAAAACAGTTCAGACCGCACCGACATATGCAAAATTTCGTATAATTTTTTAACCGTGGCCACAATATGGGCTATAATGCTAACATAAAGAATATGGGCTCCAAAAATCCCGTAAGAATTAGCAAATGGGCTGTAAATTATTTGAAATAATGCCCGATGGGCTGTATGCTGTTTTCCACAGATTTGAGGCTTTCCACAGATGGCATGTATACTGTTGGATGTCCATCCAACGGCCGTCGTGCTTCTTCAATCTCTGCTCTTCCTGCTCCAGCCGCTCAAACAAGCGCCGGCGAGACTGCCTGCTCCCTCCTCCCCGCGGCCGGCTGTGCTGCCGCGCAGGCCTCACCGCCCCATCGTACTCCCATTGCCGGCCTAGCCATCCCTCTACTCACCCATACCTGCTGTTATTCTCCGGCGACGGCAAACAAACCAGTAAACCCTCATACAGTCGTACTCCCCTCCGTGTGGGAAACAAAAACAACGGCCGAGTCTTCCCTGCCTCCGTGTCGTTCCCTTCCTAGGCCTCGCCGTCATCCACCACCCTGGAGCTCTCGGCGTGGCGTGGTCAGCATGGTCAACGGCGGACATGCATCTGAAGTGGACTGTAAGTGGAGAGGCTAACAGCTGGGTCCACGGCCGCACGCAAGGAAATGCCTCCTTATTACGTGCAAAATAATGATTTCCTCCACCTGACATCTGGGACCCACCGAAACGGCCTCTGTATTTCGTGAAAAAAACGTTACCACCGCTGATTGCTCGGACCCACCAGCTATATCCTGGCACGCAAGGAAGTACCTCCTTATTACGCACCAAAAAAATGAATACTCCCCCTACTAGCTGGGACCCAGTATAGTGGGCCTACTAAGTTGACGGGGACGAAGGGCTTTGTCAACTTAGTCAATATGCACGATTCTAGCTCGACTGACCGTATGATGTCCATCCAACAGCCGTAGTGCTTCTTCAACCTCTGGTCTTCTTGCTCCAGCCGTCCAAAGCAGCGCCGGTCGTGCCGCCTGCTCCTGACTCCCATGGCCGGCTGTGCTGCCGCGGAGGCCTCACCGCCACCATACTATTCCCACCGCTGGCTAGACCATCCCTCCACTCCACTCACCCACACCCCCTGTTATTCTGCAGCGACGGCAGCGCAGCCGAACCAGTGAACCCTCGTACTTCTCTCCGCGTGGGCATCCACTGCCGCGTCTTCCCTAGCTCCGTGTCGTCCCCTTCCTAGGCCTCGCCGTCGTCCACCACCATGGTCAATGTGGTCAACGACTGAATTCCATCAGAAGAATACTGTACGTGGAGAGGCTGACAGCTGGGTCCACTGCAGCCGCAAGGAAGTGCCTCCTTATTACGTGGAAAATAATTATTCCTCCACCTGACAGCAGGGACCCACCGGACGCCCACCAGTATATCATGAAAAAAACGTTTACCCCTGACTGCTGGGACCCACCCAACAGGCCACCGTATTTCACGAAAAAAACGTCCCCCTGCTGTCAGCTCGGACCCACCGGAAGTGCCTCCTTATTAAGCACAAAAAAATGAATACCCCTGCTAGCTGGGACCCACCTTGGTGGGAGGCTGACTTGTGGGCCTACTAAGTTGACGGGGACGGAGGGCTTTGTCAACTTAGTCAATATGCACAATTCTAGCTCCAGTGACCGTACGATGTCCATCCAACGACCGTAGTGCTTCTTCAACCTCTGGTCTTCTTGCTCCAGCTGCCCAAACCAGTGCCAGTCGTGCCTTGTGCTCCTGCCTCCCATGACCGCCTGCGATGCGGCGGAGGCCTCACCGCCCCCTACTACTCCCACCGCTGGCCAGGCCATCCCTCTACTCACCCACACCCCCTGTTATTCTGCGGCGACGCAGCCTCACACCGCAGCGAACCAGTGAACCCTCGTACTCCTCTACGCATGGGCATCCACTGTTGCGTCTTCCCCGGCTCCGCGTCGTCCCCTTCCTAGGCCTCGCCATCGTCCATCGCCCTGGTGCTCTCGGCGCGGCGTGGTTAACGTGGTCAAGGAACGACTTCCATTGGACATGGACTGTATGTGGAGAGGCTGACAGCTGGGTCCACGGCCGCAGCAAGGAAGTGCCTCCTTATTACGTGCAAAATAATTATTCCTCCACCTCACAGCGGGGACCCACCGGACGGGCCATCATATTTCATGAAAAAAACATTTGCCCCTGACTGCTGGGATCCACCAGCTACATCTTCGCACGCAAGGAAGTGCCTCACAGTCGGGACCCACCTGGTCGAAGCGTACGTAGCGTTGTCATTCTGGTCGCGAACGTGTACGTACATAGATACTGGTGGATGTAGAGGCGCGCATGTGTCGTAGTAGAGGCGCGCACGTAGCATGTACACGTACGTACAGCGGCCAGGGTGCAAGAAAGAAAATACGGCCACGTATGTGTACATACGGGCGGGGTCTCGAACGCCTACTCGCGCATACGTACGGCCAGGGCTCCTGTACATGGCTGGGTCGGAACAGAGAAACAACATCATCGTCGTGTTCATGGGAAGGCAACGGAATGTGTCATGTTCACGGGGAGGCAACGAAATGCGTCGTGTTCATCGGGAGGGCTTGGATGGAACAGATGATGGAAACGAGGCCTGGCGTACCGCAGAACGGAGGAATCGGCCTTGTGTTCGACCGGCCACGTTCGAAACGGGATCCTATTGATCGGGAGGGGTCTGGCGTACCGCAAATAGAGGAAACGGACCTCCTATGGTCGAAACGGGGGTCCTGTTCATCGGGAGGGGTGTGGCGTATCGCAAAACGGAGGAAACGGACTTGTGTTGGAGCGCTACAGGCGAAACAGAGGTCCTGTTCATCAGGAGGGGTGTGGCGTACCGCAAAACGGGACTCCACGGGATACTGTTCATCTCCACCATCGACCCCCTCCAGCATCCATGAGCTATTGTTCATCCACCGTCGACCTCCTCAAGCCTCCACCTGCGACTGTTCATCCACGGGCTCCTGTTCATCCAGCCTCCACCGCGCGCTACTCCACCGGCTACTGTTCAACCAGCCCTCTCCACGGGCTCCTGTTCAACCACCCCTCCACGGGCTACTGTTCATCCTGCCCTCCACCATCTACTGTTCATCCTGCCCTTCACGAGGTGGTCCTGTTCATTCAGCCCTCCACGGGGTCCTGTTCATCCAGCCCCAACCGGCTCGATCGATCGGGGTCCTGTTCATCCAGATGCAACACCACGGGGTCCTATTCATCCACCCCCACCGGGAACTGTTCATCCAACCCGCCCCCCCACGCGCAACGCTCACTGTCTAGAGGCAACATCGATCGGCTTCAGTTAGCGGCAGTAGCGAAGAAATCGCTCGATCGGGTTCAGTTAACAGCCATCGATCGATCGCTCGGGTTCAGTAACGCGTAGCCTGCAGTGCAATCGCTCGGGTTCAGTTAGAGCCCAATGCCTCGCTCGGGTTTAGTTAGAGCCAACGCCTCGCACACACGCGCGTACATGTACGAGAGAAGCGCGCATCGCTCGGCCCCCGACCTCCCACTGTAACCGGGAACTCCCCGAAATTTTCCTCCCCCTCGCTTCTACCACATTTTTTTCCGTCATGGACGGCCGAAAGAATGTCATGCAACTGCGTCTCCAGCCCGCCCAAGACGAAAAGCCCATTTTCTGTCATGATTTTTTGTCATAGAAGTAGGATCCCACCACATCTATGATGATACCGGGTTTTGTCACAATTATCGTCATAGAAGTGTCATATGTATGACAGAAATTTTTTTCATTCGGCCGAAAATGTCACGGATGTGTCTTTTTTTGTAGTGAAAAATAGGATTTTATAGCGTTGGTTTCATGGTCTGCAGGGCCACCAGGTGGGGACAACCCATCTGGGCACGCCAGGAGAGGGGGGCATGCCCTGGTGGGTTGTTCCCACCCAGGTGCCCCTCTCCGGTGGATCTTGGCTCCAGAAATTCTTGTTTATTGTATAAAAATCCTCGCAAAGTTTCGTTCCATTCCGAGAACTTTTATTTCTGCACAAAAGCAAGACTGTGGTAGTTCTGCTGAAAATAACGTCAGACCGGGGTTAGTTTCATTCAAATCATGCAAATTAGAGTCCAAAACAAGAGGAAAGCGTTAAGAAAAGTAGATACATTGGAGACGTATCAACTCCCCCAAGCTTAAACCATTGCTAATCCTCAAGCAATTTAGTTGATAAAATGAAAGTGAAAAATAAAAACTTTTACGAACTCTTTTGCACTTGTTTGCATAAATAAGCTTAAACAACACCGAGGTTTTCAGCCAACATTATAACTAACCATGCCAACAATAACTCTTAAAGATTATATTAACTCATATCAATGACATAATCAGCTAGCGAGCAATAATAAGACATATCGAACGGCAACACATTGTTAAAACAACCATGATATAATATGACAATAGTGGTATCTCGCTAGCCCTTTCTGAGACCGCAAAACATAAATGCAGAGCACCTCCAAAGTCCAAGCAGTGACTAAACATTGTAATTCATGGTAGAAAAGATCCAGTCATGATGCACCCAACATTAACTACAAACAATGCATAAGTCATGACAGCTGTGCTCTCTCAGTTTCTAGCGCTTGTTTTAGAAGGTGATGACACAACATAGAAGTAAATAGATTGTCCCATCGCAGAGGGAAGTAGTGATTTGCAGAGGTGCCAGAGCTTAAAATTTTAATGCAGAGATAAATGATATTTTGAGACATACACCCTTCTCATTTACCTCATGACTATTAGTTATCAATATCTCCCATGCTAAACAGGCTAGTAGCGGTTCCCAAGCGATAAAAGTAAAGGTTTTGACTCCATTGGGAGTTTTTGTTTGATTATTTGAGCGATTAACTATTTTTGTATTTTGCAGTTTGGGACTGGGCATCCCTATTACCGCCCTTTTCTCGTGTGATGGCGAGTGAATAAACACTCAACCTAAGAATAACCCGCTTAGCATGGAAGATACCGACTACTACATGTCTTTCCATGAATGATCCAGGCACACAAAACGGATATTTTTTAGAATTTTTTAGAGGTGGGCAAATTTACTTAGGACGGCAGGGTAATACCGCATATAGGTAGGTATGGTGGATTCATCTGGAATAACTTTGGGTTCAAGGTTTTTGATGTACAAGCAGAATTCCCACTTAGTATAGGCGAAGGCTAGCAATTAGATTGAGAAGCGGCCAACTAGAGAGCAACAACGATCATGAACATGCATTATGTGTAAGTAACATTGGACACTAGCATCAATAGGATATGAACACCATGAACATAAATATCATAGGCTATGTTGGTTTTGATTCAACTACATGCATGAACATGTGCCAAGTCAAGCCACTCAAACATTCAGAGGAGGATACCATATCATCATACTACATCACAATCATTTTAACGCAATGTTGATATCCAAGATAAATCATTATTCACTCCCAGCTACTTATGCATGGCATGAGAAACTATAATCTCTAATTGTCATTGCAAACATGTTTAATCATAATGGGCTGAATCATGGATACTAGGTTAAACATATTTACACAAATAGAACAAGTCGAGTTCATACCAGTTTCTCTCTGTCACGGCTAGTTTATCGAATATCATCATTATTACCTTTCACTTGCATGACCGAACGATGTGAAAATAATAATAGTGCAAGAGTGCCATGGACTAAGCTGGAATCTGCAAACATTTTATTCAGCAGGAGAAGATAAAGTAAAAGGCCCTTTATTAGTTCAACAATTATTCATATGAGAGCCACTCAACATTTTCATCGTGGTCTTCTCCTCAGTACAACTCGAATAAAAGAAAAGAAATTCAGAGAAACACACCGAAATATTTTTGGAATTTTTGGTTTTCTTGAACAAGCAAATAAAAGGGGAAAGCAAAAATGAGAAAAACTATTTACACGGGAAAGCTCCCAACAAACAAAATAAGAACAAGGAAATCTTTTTGGGTTTCTTTTTAATGCTACAGCTAAGCATGCATGGAAAATAAACTAAGTACAACTAATTTTTTTTGGTTTTTCTAAAGTTTTTCAAACACACTAGAAGAAAGCAAGAAAAATAAAATTTAAACATGGATGATACAATGAAAAAGTGTGAACACCGACCAGATGAATAAGTGAACATGAATGTAATGTTGGTGAGAAACACGTACTCCCCCAACCTTAGGTTTTTGGCCTAACTTGGTAGTAGATCAGTAATCTGGATAGTAGTTGGCGTGGTAGCTCACGGAGGCTCTCGGTGTGGATGCCTCGGCTTGCTGTGCTACCTCCACTGCTATGTTGTGAGCTCGGGCCTCGCTCTCAAGAACAAAATATATTCCTTTGATGTGATAATCAAAAAGAGCGGGCATAGGAAAATATGTGTGCACAACAGATGTTTGGTTAAACAACAGATTAGAAGTGAAGTTGTCAATCTTTCCCTTGAGAATGTTATGTTCCTTTAGGTTGGCAAAATCTAAAATACTGCATGGGTAGGATAGGATCACAGGGCAAGGGTGCAACACCCATCCCCCGTGCTAAACGTGTAGCATATATTCCACCATAGAAATATCCACTATTAGCGTTGTGCTGAAGTCTGCATGCAACAATCGCTACAATGTTATAATTCCTTTCACCGGTGAGAGCGGTGTGGATGAGGCTCAAGTATGGAGCACAGAGTGTACTACAATCTTGCTTGCCTACTATACATTTCCCATTAAATAATGCAAAGTACTGAATTGTGGGAAAATGAATGCTCTTTATTCTACCTTGTGTCTCTCCTCTGTTTTCACCGTAACAAAGACTAGTCAAGAATGTTTGGTACTCAGCCTTTGACGGTTCGTCAAGCAAGCCCCAATACGGGAGTTTGCAGTGGTAAGAAAATTTCTCTAGTGATATGGTAAATGGGTTATCATAAAGCATAAACGACACCCTAGACTCACAGGGAAATAATTTAAATCCTTTGACAAATGACTCAGTGAGAAGGTGGCATTGTTCACACTTATCTGAAAGGTAGGGACCGATACCGGTATTGTGAACATATTTCTCAAATTCTTCTTTAATGCCCACACGTATCATATACTCATCGCAAGGCCATAAGCATGTTTTGGTGGCAGCATCTCGAGTGGAACTTTCACTTAGTTCAACATATGACCGGCGAGCGGAGCTGTCACTAGAGGATGCCCCCGAGGATCGCCTCCTCGAGGAACTCCTTCCAAACAAGTTCATCATGTTCGAGCACAAATTTTAAATTCATCAGCTTCATACCGTTCAAAAATGATCCATTAATAAGGTTGATCAAGTCTTATTAACAACCACTTTCGATTAGCATGAAACCGAAGAACTTTCGTAAATCACTAAGTGATACGTCTCCAACGTATCTATAACTTTTGATTCCTCCATGCTATATTATCTACTGTTTTGGACATTATTGGGCTTTATTATCCACTTTTATATTATTTTTGGGACTCACCTATTAACCGGAGGCCCAGCCCAGAATTGTTGTTTTTTGCCTATTTCAGAGTTTCGCAGAAAAGGAATATCAAATGGAGTCCAAACGGAATGAAACCTTGGGGAACGTGATTTTTAGAACGAACATGATCCAGGAGACTTGGACCCTATGTCAAGAAGTAAAGGAGGAAGGCACGAGGTAGGGGCGCGCCTACCCCCCCAGGCGCACCCTCCACCCTCGTGGGCCCCCTGTTGCTCCACCGATGTACTCATTCCTCCTATATATACCTACGTACCCACAAACGATCAGAAAGGGAGACAAAAACCTAATTCCACCGCCACAACCTTCTGTATCCACGAGAGCCATCTTGGGGCCTGTGCCGGAGCTCCGCCGGAGGGGGCATCCATCATGGAGGGCTTCTACATCAACACCATAGCCTCTCCGATGAAGTGTGAGTAGTTTACCTCAGACCTTCGGGTCCATAGTTATTAGCTAGATGGCTTCTTCTCTCTTTTTGGATCTCAATACAATGTTCTCCCCCTCTCTTGTGGAGATCTATTCGATGTAATCTTCTTTTTTGCAGTGTGTTTGTTGAGACCGATGAATTGTGGGGTTATGATCAAGATTATCTATGAACAATATTTGAATCTTCTCTGAATTCTTTTATGTATGATTGGTTATCTTTGAAAGTCTCTTCGAATTATCAGTTTGGTTTGGCCTACTAGATTGATCTTCCTTGCAATGGGAGAAGTGCTTAGCTTTGGGTTCAATCTTGCGTTGTCCTTTCCCAGTGATAGTAGGGGCAACAAGGCACATATTGTATTGTTGCCATCGAGGATAACAAGATGGTTTTTTTATCATATTGCATGAATTTATCCCTCTACATCATGTCATCTTGCTTAAGGCGTTACTCTGTTTTCATGAACTTAATACTCTAGATGCATGCTGGATAGCGGTCGATGAGTGGAGTAATAGTAGTAGATGCAGGCAAGAGTCGGTCTACTTGCCTCAAACGTGATGCCTATATACATGATCATACCTAGATATTCTCATAACTATGCTCAATTTTTTCAATTGCTCAACAGTAATTCGTTCACCCACCATAAAATACTTATGCTCTTGAGAGAAGCCACTAGTGAAACCTATGGCCCCCGGGTCTATCTTCATCATATTAATCTTCCAATACTTAGTTATTTCCTTTGCTTTTTACTTTGCTTTTATTTTACTTTGCATCTTTATCACAAAAATACCAAAAATATTATCCTATCATATCTATCAGATCTCACTCTCGTAAGTGATCGTGAAGGGATTGACAACCCCTTATCGCGTTGGTTGCGAGGTGTTATTTGTTTGTGCAGGTATGAGGGACTCGCACGTAGCCTCCTACTGGATTGATACCTTGGTTCTCAAAAACTGAGGGAAATACTTACGCTACTTTGCTGCATCATCCTTTCCTCTTCAAGGAAATCCAACGCAGTGCTCAAGAGGTAGCAAGAAGATTTCTAGCACTATTGCCAGGAAGGTTCGTGCAAGTCAAGATTTGACTCCCGACAACGAGCCATTTCTGGCGCCATTGTCGGGGAGTCTACTCAAAAGTCAACATACCAAGTACCCATCACAACCCTTATCTCCCGCATTACATTATTTGCCATTTGCCTCTCGTTTTCCTCTCCCTCACTTCACCCTTGCCGTTTTATTCGCCCTCTCTATTTCTATCCTCCCTCTCTTTCTCTATTTGCCTCTTTTTGCCCGTTTCTTGTTTGCTCGTGTGTTGGATTGCTTGCTTGTCGCTATGGCTAGTCCCTTATCCACTCCGTTGTCCCCTGAGTTTAAAGTCTTTCACTTCAAACAAAGACAAGGAGAAAACTTAAAAGATGCCTGATTGAGGATAATGGAGTCTTATCGTAATTGTACCTTTGAAGTGAACCTGAGAATTTTACTTCGCAATTTTTATGTTGGATTAAATATGTCTCATAGACAACTCTTGGATTGCGTTGCCAAAGGCAATTTTATTGAAATTGATCCCCATATTGCTCTTGAAATTATAGAAGTTATAGTGGGAACACTACCTCAACAGAAGGGGCCTCGTCCTACCCAGGAAGAGACACAAGTTTTTGAAAAAAATTGTGAAGTTACTAAGATTTTATAGAAGTCTCTTGAACCTCTTAAGAATGTTAGCGGAAATATTCACCGCATGAATATGTTGATTACTATTTGCAATAAGCGGTTGGATTCTTTAGATCTAAAATTTTCAGAATATGAAGGGAAACGTAAAGAACCTCCCGGATTCGAGCTTGATTCCACTAAAAAGTTGAAAACCAAAGATGGCAATACCTAGATCTATCCTTGTTTTTTATGCCTAGCTAGGGGCGTTAAACGATAGCGCTTGTTGGGAGGAAACCCAATTTTATTTTTATTCCTTGCTTTTTGTTACTGTTTAGTAATAAATAATTTACCTAGCCTCTGTTTTGGTTGTGCTTTTTGTGTTTAATTAGTGTTTGTGTCAAGTAGAACCGTTGGGAATACTTGGGGAAGGTCTTGATATCTTGCTGTAAAAATCAGAAACTTTAGCACTCACGAGAACTGCTTCCATTTTTATTTGGGAAGACCTATTTAGTTAATTCTTTTTGAATATGATTAATAGATAAATTCCTCACTTACGGAAATTTATTTTAGAACTTTTGTGGTTTCATATCTTGCGCTAGTTAAAGATTACTACAGACTGTTCTGTTTTTGACAGATTCTGTTTTTCGTGTGTTATTTGCTTATTTTGATGAACCTATGGCTAGTAAAATAGTTTATAAACCATAGAGAAGTTGGAATACAGTAGGTTTAACACCAATATAAATAAATAATGAGTTCATTACAGTACCTTGAAGTGGTCTTTTGTTTTCTTTCGCTAACGGAGCTCATGAGATTTTCAACTTTAAGTTTTGTGTTGTGAAGTTTTCAAGTTTTGGGTAAAGATTTGATGGATTATGGAACAAGGAGTGGCAAGATCCTAAGCTTGGGGATGACCATGGTACCCCCAAGATAATCTAAGGACACCTAAAAGCCAAAGCTTGGGGATGCCCCGGAAGGCATCCCCTCTTTCGTCTACTTCCATCGGTAACTTTACTTGGAGCTATATTTTTATTTACCACATGATATGTGTTTTGCTTGGAGCGTATTATATGATTTGAGTCTTTGATTTTTAGTTTACCACAATCATCCTTGCTGTACACACCTTTTGAGAGAGCCATACATGACTTGGAAGTTGTTAGAATACTCTATGTGCTTCATTTATATCTTTTGAGTTATATAGTTTTGCTCTAGTACTTCACTTATATCTTTTAGAGCACGGTGGTGGATTTGTTTTATAGAAACTATTGATCTCTCATGCTTCACTTAGATTATTTTGAGAGTCTTAAATAGCATGTTAATTTTCTTAAATAATCCTAATATGCTAGGTATTCAAGATTAGTAAAAAATTCTTATGAGTGTTTTGAATACTAAGAGAAGTTTGATGCTTGATGATTGTTTTGAGATATGGAGGTAATAATATCAAAGTCGTGCTAGTTGAGTATTTGTGAATTTTAGAAATGCTTGTGTTGAAGTTTGCAAGTCCTGTAGCATGCACGTATGGTAAACGTTATGTAACAAATTTGAAACATGAGGTGTTCTTTGATTGTCCTCCTTATGAGTGGCGGTCGGGACGAGCGATGGTCTTTTCCTACCAATCTATCCCCCTAGGAGCATGCGCGTAGTGCTTGGTTTTTGATGACTTGTAGATTTTTGCAATAAGTATGTGAGTTCGTTATGACTAATGTTGAGTCCATGGATTATACGCACTCTCACCCTTCCATCATTGCTAGCCTCTTCGGTACCGTGCATTGCCCTTTCTCACATTGAGAGTTGGTGCAAACTTCGCCGGTGCATCCAAACCCCGTGATATGATACGCTCTTTCACACATAAACCTCCTTATATCTTCCTCAAAACAGACACCATGCCTACCTATTATGGCATTTCCATAGCCATTCCGAGATATATTTCCATGCAACTTTCCACCATTCCGTTTATCATGACACATTCATCATTGTCATATTGCTTAGCATGATCATGTAGTTGACATAGTATTTGTGGCAAAGCCACCGTTCATAATTCTTTCATACATGTCACTCTTGGTTCATTGCATATCCCGGTACACCGCCGGAGGCATTCATATAGAGTCATCCTTTGTTCTAGCATCGAGTTGTAATCATTGAGTTGTAAATAAATAGAAGTGTGATGATCATCATTTTCTAGAGCATTGTCCAAAGTGAGGAATTAAAAAAAAGAGAGAAAAAGAGAGAAGGGACAATGCTACTATGCTTTTTCACACTTGTGCTTCAAAGTAGCACCATAATCTTCATGATAGAGAGTCTTTTGTTTTGTCACTTTCATATACTAGTGGGAATTTTTCATTATAGAACTTGGCTTGTATATTCCAACAATGGGCCTCCTCAAGTGCCCTAGGTCTTCGTGAGCAAGCAAGTTGGATGCACACCCACTTAGTTTCTTTTTTTTAGCTTTCATACATTTATAGCTCTAGTGCATCTGTTGCATGGCAATCCCTACTCCTTGCATTAACATCAATCGATGGGCATCTCCATAGCCCATTGATTAGCCTCGTTGATGTGAGAATTTATCCTTTTTTCTTCTCCACATAACCCCCATCATCATATTCTATTCCACCCATAGTGCTATGTCCATGGCTCGCGCTCATATATTGCATGAAAGTTTATAGGTTTGAGATTACTAAAGTATGAAACAATTGCTTGGCTTGTCATCAGGGTTGTGCATGATGAGAGCATTCTTGTGTGACAAAAATGGAGCATGACTAAACTATATGATTTTGTAGGGATGAACTTTCTTTGGCCATGTTATTTTGAGAAGACATAATTGCTTAGTTAGTATGCTTGAAGTATTATTATTTTTATGTCAATATGAACTTTTATCTTGAATCTTTTGGATCTGAATATTCATACCACAATTAAGAAGAATTACATTAAAATTATGCCAAGTAGCACTCCGCATCAAAATTATCTTTTTTATCATTTACCTACTCGAGGACGAGTAGGGATTAAGCTTGGAGATGCTTGATACGTCTCCAACGTATCTATAATTTTTGATTACTCCATGCTATATTATCTACTATTTTGGACATTATTGGGCTTTATTATCCACTTTTATATTATTTTTGGGACTAACCTATTAACCGGAGGCCCAGCCCAGAATTGCTGTTTTTTGCCTATTTCAGACTTTCGCAGAAAAGGAATATCAAATAGAGTCCAAATGGAATGAAACCTTCGGGAACGTGATTTTCGGAATGAACATGATCCAGGAGACTTGGACCCTATGTCAAGAAATAAAGGAGGAAGCCACGAGGTAGGGGGGCGCGCCTCCCCCCCAGGCGCCCCCTCCACCCTTGTGGGCCCCCTGTTGCTCCACCGATGTACTCCTTCCTCCTATATATACCTACGTACCCCGAAACGATCAGAAAGGGAGCCAAAACCTAATTCCACCGCTGCAACCTTTTGTATCCATGAGATCCCATCTTGGGGCTTGCTCCGGAGCTCCGCCGAAGGGGGCATCCATCGGGCTTCTACATCAACACCATAGCCTCTCCCATTAAGTGTGAGTAGTTTACCTCAGACCTTCGGGTCTATAGTTATTAGCTAGATGGCTTCTTCTCTCTTTTTGGATCTCAATACAATGTTCTCCCCCTCTCTTGTGGAGATCTATTCGATGTAATCTTCTTATTTGCGGTGTGTTTGTTGAGACCGATAAATTGTGGGTTTATGATCAAGATTATCTATTAACAATATTTGAATCTTCTCTGAATTCTTTTATGTATGATTGGTTATCTTTGCAAGTCTCTTCGAATTATCAGTTTGGTTTGGCCTACTAGATTGATCTTTCTTGCAATGGGAGAAGTGCTTAGCTTTGGGTTCAATCTTGCTTTGTCCTTTCCCAGTGACAGTAGGGGCAGCAAGACACGTATTGTATTGTTGCCATCGAGGATAACAAGATGGTTATTTTTATCGTATTGCATGAATTTATCCCTCTACATCATGTCATCTTGCTTAAGGCGTTACTCTGTTTTCATGAACTTAATACTCTAGATGCATGTTGGATAGCGGTCGATGAGTGGAGTAATAGTAGTAGATGCAGGCAGGAGTCGGTCTACTTGTCTCGGACGTGATGCCTATATACATGATCATACCTAGATATTCTCATAACTATGCTCAATTCTGTCAATTGCTCAACAGTAATTCATTCACCCACCGTAAAATACTTATGCTCTTGAGAGAAGCCACTAGTGAAACCTATGGCCCCCGGGTCTATCTTCATCATATTAATCTTCCAATACTTAGTTATTTCCTTTGCTTTTTTACTTTGCTTTTATTTTACTTTGCATCTTTATCAAAAAATACCAAAACTATTATCCTATCATATCTATCAGATCTCACTCTCGTAAGTGACCATGAAGGGATTGACAACCCCTTATCGCGTTGGTTGCGAGGAGTTATTTGTTTTGTGCAGGTATGAGGGACTCGCGCGTAGCCTCCTAATGGATTGATACCTTGGTTCTCAAATACTGAGGGAAATACTTACGCTACTTTGCTGCATCATCCTTTCCTCTTCAAGGAAATCCAACGGTGTGCTCAAGAGGTAGCACTAAGTTACCTCAATGGGATATGAATGTCCCCAACAATAAGCATTTCATATTTCTTTTTGACAGTAGGTAGAGGTATTCGAAAACTTCCAATAGTGATTATCGGAGATTTTTTTAATATCATTAATACCATTCACTTGGAATTGTTTCTTCAGAAAGTGCACCGTATGCTCATTACCATTGATATGAAAAGTGAACTTCTTTTATTGCAATCAATAACAGCCCCTGCAGTATTCAAGAAGGGTCTACCAAGGATAATCGACATGTTGTCGTCCTCGGGCATCTCAAGTATAACAAAGTCAGTCAAAATAGTAACATTAGCAATAACAATGGGCACATCCTCACCGATACCGATAGGTATGGCAGTTGATTTGTCAGCCATTTGCAAAGATATTTCAGTAGGTGTGAGTTTATTCAAATCAAGTCTTTTATATAAAGAGAAAGGCATAACACTAACACCAGCTCCTAGATCACACAAAGCAGTTTTCACATAATTCTTTTTGATGGAGCAAGGTATAGTTGGTATTCCCGGATCTCCAAGTTTTTAGGCACTCCATCTTTAAAAGTATAATTAGCAAGCATAGTGGAGATTTCAGCTTCCGGTATTTTTCTCTTATTTGTGATGATGTCTTTCATATACTTTGCGTAAGGAGGCATTTTCAAGATATCAGTCAAGCGACTATGCAAAAAGACTGGCCTCAGCATTTCAGCAAAGTGTTCAAATTCTTCATCATCATTCTTTTTAGTTGACTTAGGTGGAAAAGGCATAGGTTTTTGAACCCACGGTTCTCTTTCTTTACCGTGTTTTCTAGCAATGAAGTCTCTTTTATCATACATTTTATTCTTAGGTTGTGGGTTATCAAGATCAACAGGTGGTTCTATCTCAACATCATAGTCTGGTTCCTTATTATTTGGTTGAGAGTCTTCATGAACATCATCATTATCTTTTTCATTATCACTAGGTGAGTGTTCAGTACCAAACTGAGTTTCAACATCAGAGATAGAAAATTCATTATCTTTGTCAGGAGGTTTCTCTATTTCAGGTTCACTAGGAGCATGCAAAGTCCTATCATTCTTCTTTTTCTCTTTAGAAGAACTAGGTGGACTATTGTTGGCTCTTTGTGAATCTTGTTCAATTCTTTTTGGGTGTCTGAGGGAGTCCTGGATTAGGGGGTCTCCGGACAGCCGGACTATATCCTTTGGCCGGACTGTTGAACTATGAAGATACAAGATTGAAGACTTCGTCTCGTGTCCGGAAGGGACTCTACTTGGCGGGAAGGCAAGCTAGGCAATACGGATATGTATATCTCCTTCTTTGTAACCGACCTTGTGTAACCCTAGCCCCCTCCGATGTCTATATAAACCGAAGGGTTTTAGTCCGTAAGACAACATACAATCATACCATAGGATGGCTTCTAGGGTTTAGCCTCTCCGATCTCGTGGTAGATCAACTCTTGTAATACTCATATCATTAAGAATAAATCAAGCAGGACGTAGGGTTTTACCTCCATCAAGAGGGCCCGAACCTGGGTAAAACATCGTGTCCCCTGCCTCCTGTTACCATCCGCCTTAGACGCACAGTTCGGGACCCCCTACCCGAGATCCACCGGTTTTGACACCGACATTGGTGCTTTCATTGAGAGTTCCTCTGTGTCGTCACCGTTAGGCTTGATGGCTCCTACGATCATCGATAGCGATGCAGTCCAGGGTGAGACTTTTCTCCCCGGACAGATCTTTGTGTTCGGCGGCTTCGCACTGCGGGCCAACTCGCTTGGCCATCTGGAGCAGATCGAAAGTTACGCCCCTGGCCACCAGGTCAGGTTTGGAAGCTTAAACTACACGGCCGATATCCGCGGAGACTTGATCTTCGACGGATTCGAGCCCCTGCCTTGTGCGCCGCGCGGTCACGATGAGTACGATTTAGCTCTACCATCGGACCGTATTCAGGAGATCGCACCGGCAGCCGCTCCGAGCCTCAATTCGGAGCCAGTTGCGCCATCCATGGACGGGTGGATGGACCCCGTCACGGAGGCCGTATCCTCAGCGGCGATCGAGCCGAATATCGACCTTACCCTTCACGAGAGCCGTGTTGCCAAACTGCCGGATCCTTCTCCGGCCACGGACTCCGAACCGCCTGCGCCCGTTCCTGTCGAATCCGATTGGGCGCCGATCATGGAGTTTACCTCCGCGGATATTTTTCAGCACTCGCCCTTTGGCGACATACTGAACTCATTAAGGTCTCTCTCCTTGTCAGGAGAGTCCTGGCCGAACTACGTCCGGCAGGATTGGGATGCGGATGACGAAGAAATTCGCCGCCCACCCACCACCCACTTAGTAGCCACTGTCGATGACTTAACCGACATGCTCGACTTCGACTCCGAAGACATCGACGGTATGGACGACGATGCGGGAGTCGAAGAGGAACCACTGCCCACAGGGCACTGGACAGCCACCTCATCATACGATATATACATGGTGGACACACCCAAAGAAGGCAATGGCGATGAGACAATGGAGGATGACCCCTCCAAGAAGCAACCCAAGCGCCGGCGTCAGTGGCGCCGCTCTAAGTCCCGCCAAGGCAAAAGTGGTGATACCGGCACCGGAGATAATAGCACTCCGGACAGTGCCGAAGACAACAACAATCCCCTCCAGCAAGATTTAGAGCAGGAGGATGGAGGAGCCAGCCCTCCTGAGAGAGCGGCAGATGGAGAGGCGGAGGATGATAATTACATGCCTCCCTCCGAAGACGAGGCAAGCCTCGACGATGACGAATTCGTCGTGCCAGAGGATCCCGTCGAACAAGAGTGCTTCAAGGGCTGGCTTATAGCCACGGCAAATAGCCTTAAGAAAAAGCAGCAGCAGCTTCAAGCTGATCAAGATTTGCTAGCCGACAGATGGACTGAAGTCCTGGCGGCCGAGGAATATAAACTCGAACGCCCCTCCAGGAGTTACCCAAAGTGCAGGTTGCTACCCCGACTGGAGGAGGAAGCACCGAAACCTACATCCCCGACGTACGACGCGGCTGATCGGCCACCTCGTGGCCGCGACAGAGAAACATTCCAGCCAAAAGCTCAGCCCGCACCCCGACGCCATTGAAATAAAAAGGCATGGGGAAATACGCCAGACCTGCGAGACGTACTGGAGGACAAAGAAAAACGTGCAAGATCGATCTATGGATCACGAGGGCGCGCCACTATGCGAGATGATAATTGTCACGCCGGATACAGTAAAAGTAAGTCCCGCCGGGCCGAACACAGCGGGCAAGGCTCATTCAAGCTGCATCGCGATATAGCCCAGTACAGATGCGCCGCACACCCCTTATGCTTCATAGACGAAGTAATGGATCATCAAATCCCAGAGGGTTTCAAACCCGTAAATATAGAATCATATGGCGGCACAACAGATCCTGCGGTATGGATCGAGGATTTCCTCCTGCACATCCACATGGCCCGCGGTGATGACCTACACGCCGTCAAATACCTCCCACTAAAACTCAAAGGACCAGCTCGACATTGGCTCAACAGCTTGCCAGCAGAGTCCATTGGCTGTTGGGAAGATCTGGAAGCCGCATTCCTCGACAACTTTTAGGGCACTTATGTGCGATCACCAGATGCCGATGACTTGAGCCACATAATTCAGCAACCAGAGGAATCGGCCAGGCAATTCTGGACACGGTTCCTAACAAAGAAAAATCAAATCGTCGACTATCCGGATGCAGAGGCCCTAGCAGCTTTCAAGCACAACATCCGCGACGAGTGGCTAGCCCGGCACCTTGGTCAGGAAAAGCCGAAATCTATGGCAGCCCTCACGACACTCATGACCCGCTTTTGTGCGGGAGAAGACAGCTGGCTGGCTCGCAGCAATAACATATCAAAAAACCATGCTACTTTGGATACCAAGGACGACAATGGCAGATCACGTCACAACAAGCATAAGCACTGCATTAACAGCGAAAATACCGAGGATACGGCAGTCAATGCCGGATTCAAAGGCTCTAAACCTGGTCAGCGGAAAAAGCCATTCAAAAGAAGCACTCCGGGCCCGTCCAGTTTGGACCGTATACTCGATCGCTCGTGTCAAATACACGGCACCCCCGACAAGCCAGCCAACCACACCAACAGGGATTGTTGGGTGTTCCAGCAGGCCGGCAAGTTAAATGCCAAAAACAAAGATAAGGGGTCACATAGCGGTGACGAGGAGGAGCCCCGACAGCCGAACACCGGAGGACAGAAGAGGTTCCCCCCACAAGTGCGGACGGTGAACATGATATACGCAACCCACATCCCCAAGAGGGAGCGGAAGCGTGTGCTCAGGGACGTATATGCGTTAGAGCCAGTCACCCCAAAATTCAACCCATGGTCTTCCTGTTCGATCACCTTCGATCACAGGGACCACCCCACTAGTATCCATCATGGCGGATTCGCCGCACTGGTCCTAGACCCAATCATTGACGGATTTCACCTCACTCGAGTCCTTATGGATGGCAGCAGCAGCCTGAACCAGCTTTATCAGGACACAATGCGCAAAATGGGTATCGACCCCTCAAGGATCAAACCCACAAAAATGACCTTTAAAGGCGTCATACCAGGTGTAGAGGCCCATTGCATAGGCTTAGTCACACTAGAAGTGGTCTTTGGATCCCCGGATAACTTCCGAAGCAAAGAGTTAATCTTCGACATAGTCCCGTTCCGCAGTGGCTAGCATGCACTGCTTGGGCGAACCGCATTCGCAAGATTCAATGTGATACAACATTATGCATATCTCAAGCTCAAGATGCCAGGACCTCGGGGTCATCACAGTCAATGGAAACACAGAGCGCTCTCTCCGCATGGAGGAGCACGCTGCGGCCCTCGCAGCAGAAGCACAAAGCAGCCTCTTAAGGAAATCCACTAGTTCGGCGATTAAGGACCCGGACAATTTCAAGCGCGTCCGGAGTAATCGGAAACTGGACTGCCAGGCACATTCTGAGCTCACATAGCAATGCGGCCCCCACCCCGGTCCCAGCCAAAATGCGAAATTTGTGCCACGCGTACATAATTATGCATTAAAAATACCATGGGCACAGACAGGGAAGGGCGCACAACTACGGCACGCCCCAAGACGCGTCTTAAACCGCACTAGGGGATTCCCGCTTTGTTACTTTTTCTCTTTCAGGACTTTAATCTCTGGAAACCCTGTCCGGCAGCATGATTGCCGAACACATGATGCAGCAACCAAGGAGGTAGAAAGCTACATCACACCACGGAACTCCCAGGTGGATTACGATAACGACTGAAATATTTGCTTCAATACTATTCCTCAGCTTGCCCTTGGAAGGGACATGTCAAACAGTCCTACTTTTTTCTTATCGCTCTACTTGTATAATTCTGCTTTGACGCCCCCTTTTGAATAAAACAATGCATAGCATTATGACTATTATTGCATTCTTCCTTTCTATACATATATGTTCATTCATGACATCTAGCACCCGTACACTCTGGTACGGCCAATACGCTAGGGGCTTAAGCATACCCCATAATATGACGTGAGAAGTCCGAACACTTTCGACAGTGAGGCACCCCAAACTTATAGCATTATATGCATCAGCTCCGAATCATGTCTTGGGTCAATAGTTGGGTTTGCCCGGCTCCCATGTTTTGGTACCTTACGTTCCGCTCTATCGGCTAAGGTAGCACTGGGAGAACTACTGCGATTGTGCCCCAGTTCTGCTGGGCTAAGCACCTCAGTAGAGAAAGCTAAAACTGACTGTCATGATAAGGCGAGAGACTGGTCGCTGTTCGAGAGGTTTCAAGTCCCTAAAGACTTATGCCGCTTAGAGCGAGGAGTCGGCCCTGTCCGGCTTACGGTGTGTATCGCGCCCCGAATTCGGCCTTCCGAATACTAGGGGCTTCGCCGAAATTTAAAATTATAGAATTCTATGGCTAAGTGAGAGTGATAACGCATTATGGTCCGATTGCCTTGTTCGTTGTGCTGAGCACCTCCCTCGAAGGACCCAACAATGGGAACAAGAGTGCTCAGGTTTATCCCGAACACCCCAGCACTCGTGGCGTGGGGGCAGAAGCCGACGACTAGCCATCTCTCAGATTTGATAAACAGCCGAACAGAAGGTAATATTTTAGATTCAGACAAGCGTTGCATAGCGCATATGAACAAGTTTTCATAATACAAGATTACCTGAGCAAGTTCATTCAAATATTACATCTTTTGCACACTCATCCGCTATGAGATGGGCACCCTTCAGGACACCCTCATAGTACATCTCGGGGTGGCGATGCTCCTTGCCCTGCGGCGGCCCTTCCTTCACCAGCTTCACGGCGTCCATCTTGGCCCATTGCACCTTCACACGGGCGAAAGCCCGGCGTGCACCTTCGATGCAGACGGACCGCTTGATGACTTCCAGCTGTGGGCAGGCATCCACAAGCCACCTCACCAGGCCGAAGTAGCTGTTGGGAAGGGCGTCGCCAGGCCACATCCGGACTATAAAGCCCTTCATGGCCTGTTTGGCCGCCTTGTGCAGCTCGACCAGTTGCTTCAGCTGGTCGCTTAGAGGCATCGGGTGTTCGGTCCCAATATACTGAGACCAGAACAGATTCTCCATTGAGCTTCCCTCCTCGGCCTGGTAAAACTGTGTGGCATCCGACACGCTGCGGGGCAAATCTATGAATGCTCCTGGAGAGCTCCAGATTCGGGTAAGTAACAAGTAATTCACTTTCACATGCTTGCTTTGCATATAGAATGCCTTACCCGCCGCTATCTTCTTCATCGCATCAATCTCCTGGAGGGCCTTTTGGGCTTCGTCCTTGGCACTATTTGCGCTCTCAAGGGCCGTGGCAAGCTCGGACTCTCGCGTCCTCAAGTCAACTTCCAACGCCTCGTGCTTCGTCACGAGAGCGTGGAGCTCTTGCTGCACCTCGCCCACCTGTGCCTCATGCCTTTCCTACTCGGTGTGCTCCTTGGCTGCATTGTTTTCGGCCTCGGATAGCTCTTGCTTCAGGGTTGCCACCTCGGTCGTGGCCCCTGGCAAATTTACGATGATCCTATCATTTTGCAATCGCATTCTTTTTATATATATCCATAGACTAGGTACTACTTACCTTTGTTCTCCTCGAGCTGCCTCTTGGCAAGGCCAAGCTCTTCCTTGGACCCTTCGAGGTCCTGCTTCAGTGCGGCGACCTCCGCAGTTAGTGCGACAGAGGCCAGCAGTGAAGCCTGCATACGCATATAGACATACTTATATTAGACTCCTGCGATATTGTTTGATCCTCTGTTCGGCTTTTCTTCGTGAACACCGAATAGAGCATCAGGGGCTACTGTCTATACGGTAATATTTTTCCTATATTTCAAATTCTTACCTCAAAGCCTTTCAGAAGGCTGGCACAAGCTTCAGTCAGTCCGCTCTTGGCAGACTGAACCTTCTAGATCACCTCACTCATAATAGTCGTTGATGGAAGCACTGCGAAGCGCTCCCAGCAGACTGTCCGGTGCCTTTGGATGGAAAGAGGTCACTGGCACAGGCGTCTTGCCCCTTTTGGAAGGACGCCGCCTGCTTGAGTCCAGAACCACTGGATGTTCCAACGCGGTGTTCGGCTGAGGGCTGACGGAGCCCTCGGGAGCCTTGCTCCCTCTGCTCCCAGAATCTGGAAGGTCGCATCGAGGCGCCTCCGGGACTGTCTCCCCTCGACCCAGTGCCTCTTGAGACAATACCTCGGCGTTGTCCGTAGGGCAAGGGGAGGTGGCGGTCGGAAGTGGATCGCTATCCATATCCGATGAGCCTAGGGAGTCGTCTGACGATACGTTGATACGGGCTCGTGGCGGTCTGCATAATCATAATTCGGCGTTAGGAGAAGCAGTGCGACAAAGGTATGCTATGAGTTACTCTGGCATCCGAATACTTACGACTTCGCCAGGGGCTTGGCCCTGAGCAGCCACTCATCTTCGCCTTCGGCGGTGGTGGTGGAGTAGTCCGGAAGGAGAGTCCTTCCCTTCTTGGACCCTTCGCCCCCCCCCCCCGATTGGGGCGGCCTTCCTTTTCTTGTCTCCCCCGACTGGAGGGGGAGCATCTTCATCTTCCTCCTCGTCTTCAAGGGAGGAGTGCATCGCGGAGTTATCGGATGATGAGTCCGATAACACCTGGCGTTGGGAACTCTTTCGGGTTCCCTTCGCCTTCTTGGTCTTCTCCGACACCTTGTAAGGAGCTGGAGTCAGCATCTCCGTCAGGAGAGCGTCCGCAGTGTCTTCGGGCAGAGGGGCCGGACAGTTAATCTGCCCCGACGTCTCCACCCAGTCTTGTCAAAGGCATGGAGCTCAGACCCCGCACATGGTTAAGCTAGGGGAAATAAATATCCTACCAGATGTGTAGAACTCACCGAATGCGCTAGGCGCTTCACGCTTAGCCCGCGGTCCTCGGTGAGAGAGGGAGGGACCTCGGCGCCCTTGAACAACACCTTCCAGACGTCCTTGTGCGTCGTGTCGAAGAGCTCGCTCAAAGTCTGGTGCTGGGCCGGGTCGAACTCCCACAAATTGAAATCCCGTTGTTGACACGGGAGGATCCGGCGGATGAGCATGACCTGGACTATGTTGACAAGCTTGAGCTTCTTGCCTGCCATATTCGGGATACATTTCTGGAGTCCGTCCAGCTCCACCAATGAACCCCAGGACAGGCCCTTCTCTTTCCAGGAGGTGAGCCGCATGGGGATTCCGGATCGAAACTCGGGGGGCCGCCACCCAGTTGGTGTCGCGTGGCTCGGTGATGTAGAACCACGCCGATTGCCACCCCTTTATGGTCTCCACGAAGGAGCCTTCAAGCCATATAACATTGGGCATCTTACCCACCATGGCTCCGCCGCATTCTGCTTGTTGGCCTCCCACTACCTTCGGCTTGATATTGAAGGTCTTTAGCCACAGGCCGAAGTGGGGCTGGATGCGGAGGAAAGCCTCACACACGACGATGAACGCCGAAATGTTGAGGATGAAGTTCAGGGCCAGATCATGGAAGTCCAGCCCGTAGTAGAACATGAGACCACGGACGAATGGATGGAGGGGAAACCCCAGTCCGTGGAGGAAGTGGTGGAGGAAAACTACCCTCTCGTGAGGTTACGGGATAGGGACGATCTGCCCTGCAGCGGGCAGCCGATGCGCGATATTCGCGGCTAGGTATCCGGCCCCGCGCAGCTTTTTGATGTGTCCCTTCGTGACGGAGGACGCCATCCACATGCCTCCCGCTCCGGACATGATTGGAGAAGGTTGAGGGGAAGGATGTAGACTTGGGCGTTGGAGCTCGAGTGTGCAAGAATGGATGAGCAAGGAGGAAGAAGGCGTGGGTAGAAACAGGTTAAACCTTGTCCCTTTATAAGGGCGGACGAAACTATGTGCCCCCACTAGCCCGGTAAAACTCGCTTATCCCCCAAGCGCCATAATCGATGGCGCGGTTGGGTTACCCATGCCCGCATTGATGAGAATCCCGTAATAAGGGGGACACAATCTCTGCTTTGACAAGACGTGTCAAGAAACTGCCTCGTGTTATGTGCGGGGCTAGTTAAAGGAAACGGTTTGAATAATCACCGGGCCATGGCATAATGTCATGTTGCCAAAATGTGTTAGCAGATTAGATTTGTGGAAATATTATTCTCTCTACGATGGTATGTGGAACTTAGTTTGCAGGGTTGGACACTATCCTTGTATTCAAATTCTTCCGTGGTGTATTCGGAGGAGGAACCCGCCTTGCAATGCCTAAGACAATACTGCACGCCGGACTCATCGTCATTGAAGCCTGGTTCAGGGGCTACTGAGGGAGTCCTGGATTAGGGGGTCTCCGGACAGCCGGACTATATCCTTTGGCCGGACTGTTGAACTATGAAGATACAAGATTGAAGACTTCGTCTCGTGTCCGGATGGGACTCTACTTGGCGTGGAAGGCAAGCTAGGCAATACGGATATGTATATCTCCTCCTTTGTAACCGACCTTGTGTAACCCTAGCCCCCTCCGGTGTCTATATAAACCGGAGGGTTTTAGTCCGTAGGACAACATACAATCATACCATAGGCTAGCTTCTAGGGTTTTGCCTCTCCAATCTCGTGGTAGATCAACTCTTGTAATACTCATATCATCAAGAATAAATCAAGCAGGACGTAGGGTTTTACCTCCATCAAGAGGGCCTGAATCTGGGTAAAACATCGTGTCCCCTGCCTCCTGTTACCATCCGCCTTAGACGCACAGTTCGGAACCCCCTACCCGAGATCCGCCGGTTTTGACACTGACAGTGTCCCTCAGGATAAAGTGGTTGTCGGCGTTCTGGGAACAGGGGTCCCCAGACTTGCCTGCCTGCGGCCCACGGCTTGGCCCTGTGACCGGGCCCGTATGGCCCATCTTCACCAACAAGATTTCAAGACCCTCGTGAGGCAGACAACACAAGACCTCCTCAGGAGCGGCCTCACCAGGCTGGCTCATGAGGGGCGGAGAGTTCAAGGCAAGGCAAACCTCGCGAGGTTCCGATGACATGAGCCATGATGATTGAGATCAGGCGGGAGTCAGGCGGGCGCCAGCACGCACAGTGTCCTTGTTTCCTCTTTGGTGCCAAGGGGGCAAGCGCGGTCGTGGAGTACCGAGGCGTCAAGCAAAGGTTTCCATATCAGTGCAATGAGACCAAGACCAGCAGGATGGCAAGACGAGGTCACCATGGAGCCCAAGACGGCGTCACCACCAGAGCTTTCGGCAGGCGAAGAGTGCTTTTGTCAGGATAAGTTGTACTAGTTGTCCCCTTTTGAATTGGCCCTTGTTGGCTCCCTTCCCGCTCAATATTTGGGGAGAGGACCAGGGCCTCTATAAAGAGGATTAGCCACCACGGTAGGAGGGGGATCCAGATAGGCTGGAACTCACTCAGCTCATCCTCTCACCCACCAAGCACAAGAACACCTCGCCTCAGGAGGTTGTTCTTCCCCTTGTACTGTTCATCCTCAGCCCAAGAGGCAATCCACCACCACCACACTGGAGTAGGGTATTACACCACAACGGTGGCCCGAACCAGTATAAATCTTGTGTCCTTTGCGTTGCAAGTTCGTCGAGTTAGCCCGAGAGATCTTAGCGAAGCTAGGACGCGGATAGGTGGAGGGTGTTCACGCGCACCCCAGTGTTCGAACCTTGAGGGTTTTGCCGGAACCCGTGATCCGACATTTGGCGCGCCAGGTAGGGGGTGCGCCGGAGTTTTCCTTCTGTCGATCTGCGCTCCGCCGCCACCTCGCTTCGCCCTAATGGCAGACGTCTCGCTCCCTGCTCCGATGACCGGTGCTAATCGCAGGGCCAGGGGGCTTCTAGCCTTGGCCCTCGCCCTGCGGCGGGTGTAGTGGCCGCCCAAGTTCAAGCCGGAGATGTCGCCGCGCTACGACGGTGCGGCGGACCCGACGGCTTTCCTGCTGGCATATATGGCGGCCATCCTTAAGGCTGGGGGCGATGACAAGGTCATGGCCAACTGGCTTCCCATGGCTCTCACTGGCGCACCGCGTGCCTAGCTGCTCAACCTCCCCAGATCCATGGTGGCATGTTGCGAGGAGTTGTGCGGGCTCTTCGCCGCATGCTACATGGCGCCGGCGCACCACGTGGTTCCGGCCCTCCTCGGCGGCTCGCAAGCACCACCCTCAGATCATCATGTCAAGACATTCTTTCACCAGGTCGGCGCTGCTTCCAAGCACCCCGAGGCTCCGCCGGGCTGGGCCGCGCCCGAGGCCGACCTCACCTTCGACTCAGGGGATCATCCCGCCTCCACCATCGGCTCGGGTGCGCTCCCAATTCTTTGCACGCCCACCATCTACCATGTGTCCATCACCAAGACGCTCATCAACGGCGGTGCCGGCCTCAACGTGCTCTCCGTCGAGGCCTTCAGCCTTCTTCACGTATCGCTCGAGCGGCTCCTCCCTAGCAAGCCTTTCTCAGGGGTTGGTGGAGGCTCCGCCCGCTCCCCAGGGCAGATCCGCCTCCCCATGATCTTCGGCACACGCGACAACTACCACACCGAGCTCATCGACTTCGACATCGCCCACATCAACCTCCCATACAATGCCATCCTTGGGTACCCAGATCTAGCCCAGTTCATGGCAGCAACCCATCCGGCTTACAACCTCATGAAGATGCCAGGGAGCGAGGGTGTCCACACCATCAAGGGGGACGCCAAGGAAGCCTTGATGACGCTCAAGCTCGCCCTCAACACCGCCGCAACAGCGCAGCCCTCCACTGGGATACCTCTGAGGCCAAGGGAGCCGCACCAACCAAGAAGAAGCAGTTTTCTCACTCAGGACAAGGCAGAAACCAAGCGAGTGCCAGTCGAGGAGGACGGGTCCTTAGGGGCAACCTTTACCATAGGCGCCAACCTCGAGCCTAGTCAGGAGGAGGCGTTGGTGAAGTTCTTGCGTGCAAACAAGGAAGTGTTCGCTTGGGAGCCCGATCAGCTGGTGGGGGTCCCAAGAGAGGTGAAAGAGCACCACCTGAAGGTGTGCCCCAACATACGCCCCGTGAAGCAGAAGGCGAGGCGGTAGTCCACGAAGAAGCAAGCTTTCATCGTCCAAGAAACCCGCAAGCTAGAGGCCGCGGGTGTCATTCGCGAGGTTCGGTACCCCGAGTGGCTGGCAAACCCCGTCGTCGTCCCCAAGAAAGGCGGGAAGGAGCGAATATGCGTCGACTTCACCAACCTCAACAAGGCCTGGCCCCAAGATCCGTTCCCGCTTCCATGCATCGACCAGATCATCGAATCTACTTCCGAGTGCGACTTGCTGTGTTTCCTGGATGCTTTCTCAGGATATCACCAGATCAAGATGGCGGTAGAATATGTGGAGAAGACGGCCTTCCTAACCCTGTGTGGGGTGTACTGCTACACTTGCATGCCTTTCGGACTGCACAACACAGGCGCAACCTTCTAGCGGCTCATGCACATCGCCTTGGGTCGGCATCTCGGGAGGAACGCTAAAGCCTACATCGACGACATGGTGGTGAAGTCTCGGGAGGCGAGGACCTTGATCCAAGACCTGGAGGAGGCCTTTGAAAGCCTCCGCCAGGTGGACTTGCGGCTCAACCCGGAGAAGTGCGTGTTTGGCGTCCCTTCCGGCAAGCTGCTGGGCTTCCTTGTGTCCCACAGGGGGATCGAGGCCAACCCAAAGAAGGTCAAGGCCATTGAAGACATGAGTCCACCGCAAACCATCAAGGAAATGCAGAAGCTTGCTGGACGGGTGACTGCGTTGGGATGCTTTATTTCCAAGCTGGGAGAGCATGCCCTACCCTTCTTCAAGCTGATGAACAAGAAGGGCCCATTCAAGTGGACCCTGGAGGCCGACCGAGCATTTCAAGACCTCAAGAGATACCTGACTAGCCCCCCAGTGATGGTGGCGCCGCGACCTCTCGAGCCCCTAGTGCTCTATCTTGCGGCCACTCCCTACTCCACCAGCGCGGCTTTAGTGGCTGTTCGGGAAGAACACCAAGCCAAGGGCGCATCGTGCCGAGCTAAACCTCCAGCAGAGACGAGCAAGACCGGGAGGGCGCCACAAGGGCCGCCGCAGCAACAGCAGAAGAGCAAGCTCAGCAGGATCACGCTCCCGAACCCGCAAAGGCCTTGACAAGCGATCAAGCGCTGGGGGCTCCACCACCTCAGGAGGCACGCCAACTCCCGGAAGACACAAGCCTCATCAACACGCCTACCCTCGTTGAGCACCCGGTATACTTTGTCAGCACGGTGTTACAGGACGCAAGAGCACGGTACCCCATGCGTCAAAAGCTCCTGCTCACGCTCCTGGTGGCCTCACGAAAGTTGCGGCACTACTTTCAAGGCCACCCCATCAAAGTCGTCTCGGCCTACCCACTAGAGAGGGTGCTCAGGAGCCCCAACTCTGCTGGAAGGGTCGTTGAGTGGAACATCGAGTTGCAAGCATTCCAGTTGGAGTTCAGCACTACCAGGGTCATCAAGGGAACCGCACTCGCTGATTTCATGGAGAAATGGACAGACGCCCCGGCTCTTGAAGTAGGCGAAGATCGGTCCTTCTCACCGGGAAGTGAGGCGCCTGATGGTTGGGTCATGTATTTCGATGGTGCCTTCGCACACCAGGGCGTGAGGGCTGGAGCGGTGCTCATCTCACCCACTCAGGACAAGCTCTACTACGTTGTGAAGTTCTGCTTTCAGCAGGGCGAGAAGGTCTCCAACAACATCGCATAATACGAAGGCCTCATAGCTAGCTTGAAAGCTGCGGCAGCTCTCGGGGTGAAGCGCCTCACCGTTAGGGGTGACTCGCAACTCCTCGTCAAGTTCTCCAACAAGGTGTATGAGCCGAAGGACAAGCACATGGAAGCATATCTCGCGGAGGTGCGCAAGACGGAGAAGCAATTCCTGTGCCTAGAGTTGCAGCACGTGCCCCGTGGTAACAACAAGGAAGCTGACGACATCGCCAGAACAGCATCCAAGCGACAGCCCCAAGAGCCTGGCATCTTCGAGGAGCGGCTCTTCAAGCCATCAGCAACACCACCGCTTTGAACAACAGCTTAGCCTCGAGAGGAACTCCCGTAGCCGCCTGCCACAGGATCCCCGGCCTGTGGCCCGACCTCGGGAGCGCGCCTACTCTTGGCGCTCGAGCCCCAGGAGGGAAGCTGTACTAAGGAATTCAAGGAATACCTAACACAAGGGACGTTGCCAGAGAAGGAGGAGGACGCGGAGCCTGTGGCAGGCCACAGCATACTGCATCCAAGATGGTGAGTTATATAGGAAGCGACCAAATGACGTTTCACTATGTTGTATCTCCAGGGAACAGGGGAAAGAGCTGATAGCCGACATACACGGCGGGGACTGCGGGCACCATTCGTCGTCACGAACCCTCGTCGGCAAGGCATTCCGCAGCGGATTCTACTGGCCTACGGTGCTAAATGACGCAGCTGAGCTGGTGAAGTCCTGCGAGGCCTGCCAATTCCACGCCAAGCAGATCCATCAGCCAGCTCAGGGCCTCCAGACCATTCCACTCTCATGGTCGTTTGTAGTGTGGGGGCTAGATATCCTGGGCCCATTCCCTCGAGCGCTTGGGGGCTATCGATACCTCTACATCGCCATCGACAAGTTCACTAAGTGGGCAGAGGTTGAAGCCATCCGCACTATCCCAGCTGGCTCTGCGGTCAAGTTCACAAAGGGCCTCGTGAGCCGTTTTGGGGTCCCCAACCGCATCATTACCGATAATGGCTCGTAGTTCACTAGTAATCTCTTCAAGTCATATTGTGCTACCTTGGAACGCAGATCTGCTATGCTTCGGTAGCGCACCCCAGGAGCAATGGCCAGGATGAACGTGCCAACGCGGAGGTCCTGAGTGGCCTCAAGACCAGGACCTTCAAGAAGAAGCTCGAGGCCTGCGGCAGGGGCTGGCACGATGAGTTCCAGTCCGTGTTGTGGTCCATCCGCACCACCGCCACCAAGCCGACGGGCGAGACCCAGTTCTTCCTCATCTATGGAGCAGAAGCAGTCCTCCCTCACGAGGTCGGACATCGCTCTACACGTGTCCTGGCATTTGATGAAACACAGCAGGATGCCAGGCGGGGGATGGACCTCGTGCTGGGGGAGGAACGTCGCCGCGAAGCTGCACTATGGGTAGCAAGATACCAGCAGGTGCTGCGGCGGTACCACTATCGCAGCGTCCACTCCAGGACGCTCGAGGTGGGTGACCTCATCCTGAGGTGGGTCCTCTCCAGGGAAGGGCTGCATAAGCTCTCACCCATGTGGGAGGGCCCGTTCAAGGTCGTCCATTCTCCAGGCCTGGGGCCGCGTGCCTAGAGACACAGGACGGGGTACCCATCCAGAACGCCTGGAACATTCAGCACCTTCAGAAGTTCTACCCCTGAAGAAAGGCCCAGCGCCTCTGAAGAAAGCCTGGCGCCTGTGAAGAAAGGCCCAGCGCCTGTGAAGAAGGCCCGGCGCCTGTGAAGATCGCTGCTCGTGACACTCTCACGTAATAACGAGTGGGGCTGTACATGCCCCAGAGTCTCAGGAGTGCCGCCCTTGGGCCTCGGGGGCTCCCTCCCATGTCTTAGTGGCAGCACTTAGCTCCGCGCTGGTGAGAAGACATCGAAGACTAGACTAGGTGCCGGACGTGGCTTTTCATTTGCTTTCCGAAGTTGGCTTGCCCCTCTTTAATTGGAATTTGCTTTCTAGTGTCTCTTGCTGGTCTCGCCCTTTTGATTTCTGCCCCTGTTTCTGCATTCATTTCTTTGGTCGGCATGTACTCTCTCGCGCGCGCATTCCTTGCGAGGGGGCTGAACAGGTACCTCCATGAGCTTCGTTCTTCACTTTTTCGCGAGGTACCCTCGTTCGAGCCCGCAAGCTAGCGCACCTCTCTCTCAATCCATGCCCCTTGGGTACCATGATATGAAGCGATGGGTTAAGGCCAGCGACACCTGTGACCAAGCCTCAGGTGAACGATAAACCTCTTGATGAATTTTTTGTAGCTCCTAAGCGCCTACCAGGCCAAGGAGGCCTCAGCAGGCACCAGGAAGCAAGCGCCTCGTGAGGAGGAGGCTACCTCGAGCAAGTCAAGCTAAGTTATCCCTACATAAAACGACGATGTTGCGTCACAGCACAGGAACGACAAACACAGCATAATGATTGAGATCATAGTTCGATACACGCCCCTCTGGGGCCCATTCTGGTTTCTTTCTGATGTAGGAAGGAAAGGAAGAACAAAATAAAAGGGACGCGTGCCCCTACAGCGATCCGCGAGGGCGGGCTTTTGGCGTCGTCCCAAGCTTAGCCAGACCCCTCCTCGCGCTTCATGGAGACGCGGCAACGAGATGACCCACTGTCGCCTTCGAAGCAGGCGCGGCGGCATGGCGGCTAGTCGTAACTGCCGCTGCTGGAGCTGTCGCTGGAGGAAGAGCCGCTGTAGCTGGACAAGACGTGGTCGGCCCCAAGGGCGGGTTCACCCTCATCCTCATCACAACTATCACCAAGGTCGAGCACCTCCTCGCCATCGTTGACCTCGGGGCAGCACCCGACGCGGCGACCATCTTCCCCAAACACCCTCACGTAGAGGGTCGCATCACCGTCATACTCGAAATGGAGGGTGCACCGCCTGCCCAGGCTGCGCGCGCACGGGCAAACGTATGCCAACCACGGTCCAGGGCTATGTTGCCCGTGACGGAGACGTCGAACGCGACCCAGGAAGCCCTACTGCAGCAGCCATCCTCCTGCAACCAGAACCCGCTTGGACCAGAGTCTGGCAGCTCGTCGATGAAGAAACACGAGAGCTGAAGCCAGTTGCCGTCCGGGTTCTCCGACCAGACGACAAACTTCGGTAGCACCTCCGCCAAGTGGATGCGCGGCCGGGGAGGCCGCACAACCACATCGCGTCACCCTTCATCGACATGACAGCCACGACCATGGCTGCGCGGGGCCACGGCGAGGGTAGCGCTGTGCTTGCGGGGACGGCCACGTCCGTGCTTGGGCACCGGAGAGTTGGGCCCCTCGCTAGGGGCCTTCCCCTTCTCCGCGGCGGAGAACCTCTTTGGTGGCGCCATTGGTGTCGCAACTGGCAATGGAGCAAAGGGGGAGAAGCGAGCGGAATGGGAAGAGATGGGCGACAGGGGCTCTGCCCCCCTCCCCATTTATAGCAGAAGACGGCCAACTAGCGCCCCCACGATCACAGGTAATGATGGTTTTTCCCGCATGCAGCAGAGACTCGTCAAATCAAGCAGTTGCCGAGGCGATGTGGGGGAGTGGAGACGCCCATGTCCAGTCAATCGCCACGCGTCGACCAAGGCCGCATGCTAACAGGGCCCGCGGTGCTCCGCGCTTGCCCTTTAACTTCGCCTTGAAGCCAAGGCCGAGCGCTCCTTGGTCCCGGGGCTACTGTCGGCATTCTGGGAATGGGGGTCCCTAGACTTGCCTGCCCGCGGCCCACGGCGTGGCTCTGCGAGCAGGCCCGTATGACCCATTTTCACCAACAAGCTTTCAAGACCCTCGCAAGGGGCCAAGCCTCGTGATGCGGACAACACAAGACCTCCTCAGGAGCGGCCTCACCAGGCTGGCTCGTGAGGGGCAGAGAGTTCAAGGCAAGGCAAACCTCGCGAGGTTCCAATGACGTGAGCCATGACGATAGAGATCAGGCGGGCGTCAGGCGGGTGCCAGGCGGGCGCCAACGCGCATAGTGTCCTTGTTTCCTCTTTGGTGCCAAGGGAGCAAGCATGGGCGCGGAGTACCGAGGCATCAAGCAAAGGTTTCCATATCAATGCAACGAGACCAAGACCAGCAGAACGGCAAGACAGAGGTCACCATGGAGCCCAAGACGGCGTCACCACCAGAGCTTTTGGCAGGCGAAGACTGCTTTTGTCAAGATAAGCTGTACTCGTTGTCCCCTTTCGAATTGGCCGTTGTTGGCTCCCTTCCCACTCAATATTTTGGGAGAGGACCAGGGCCTCTGTAAAGAGGATTAGCCACCACAGTAGGAGGGGGATCCAGATAGGCTGGAACTCACTCAGCTCATCCTCTCACCCACCAAGCACAAGAACACCTCGCCTCAGGAGGGTGTTCTTCCCCTTGTACTGTTCATCCTCATCCCAAGAGGCAATCCACCACCACCACACTGGATTAGGGTATTACACCACAACGGTGGCCTGAACCTGTATAAATCTTGTGCCCTTCGCGTTGCGAGTTTGTTGAGTTATCCCAAGAGATCTTAGTGAAGCTAGGATGCAGATAGGTAGAGGGAGATCTTCACGCGCACCCCAGTGTTCGAACCTTGAGGGTTTTGCCGAAACCCGTGATCCGACAGTGGTTCCTAAGTCATTTTACCTCCTCTAGTTGCAATTCTAATAGGAAAGTCATGCATATTATTATTCATTTCATCAAGCAATTCTCTTTGAGATTTAGCAACTTGTTCTAACTGAGGTTGAACCATAGAAGCATGCTTTCCAACACCTCAAACATCATTTGATATTCTAAATAACAAGTTACTCAAGCGAACAATCATATCAAAATTGTATTTCAATTGTTTCATAACATTTGCATTGAAGTGATCTTGTTTTCTAATATAATTTTCAAACTCATAAAGGCATTGAGTAGGATGCATATTGTGAGGATTGTCATTGTCATTGAACTTCATATGAGAATTTACCTCTACCACCTTAGGAGGTGGTGGTGTATTAAGCCCATGTATTTCTTTAATAGGAGGCAAATTTTTAACATCTTCAACTTTAATACATTTTTTCCTTCATAGATTTCTTTGCCTCTTGCATATCTTCAGGACTGAGATATAATATACCCCTCTTCTTTGGAGTGGATTTAGCCAGTGGTTCAGGAAGAGTCCAATCATCATAATTTTTCAATATGTTATTCAATAATTCTTCAGCTTGTCCAATAGTTCGTTCCCTGAAAACACAACCAGCACAACTATCTAGGAAGTCCATAGAAGCATCGGTTAGTCCATTATAGAAGATATCAAGTATTTCATTTTTCTTAATAGGATGATCAGGCAAAGCATTAAGTAATTGGCAAAGCCTCCCCCAAGCTTGCGGGAGACTCTCTTCTTTAATTTGAACAAAGTTAAATATTTCCTATAAGGCAGCTTGTTTCTTATGACCAGGAAAATATTTTTCAGAAAAGTAATAAATCATATCCTGGGGACTACACACACAACCAGTAGCAAGAGTATTGTACCAAGCATTAGCATCACCCTTTAATGAGAAAGGAAATAATTTGAGAATAAAGTAATAGCGAGTTTTCTCATCATGAATAAAAAGGGTGGCTATGTCATTCAACTTAGTAAGATGTGCCAGAATAGTTTCAGTTTCATAACCATGGAAAGGTTCAAATTCAACCAAAGTAATTAACTCTGGGATGATAGAGAATTCATAATCCTTATCATCAATAAAGATTGGTGAAGTAGCAAACTTAGGATCACATTTCATTCTATCATTTAGAGATTTTTATTTATACTTGCATAATAATTTCTCTAGATCATCTCTATCTCTGCAAGCAAGAATATCTCTAGTTGTTTCTTCACTCATAACATAACCTCCCGGTACCTTAGGCAATTCATATCTAGGAAGGCTAGTTCTAGTAGGTGTTTCAAGAGATTCAGTTTCAAGTTTATCATTAGATTCAACAATATCATGTTGTATAACTCTAGCAATTTGTTTATCAAGAAATTCACCAAGTGGCATATCATCCTTATCAAGCAAGGCACTAGCATCATCATAAGCATTATCCATAGCAGAAGTAGCATCATCAAGAACTTGCAACATATCAGAATTAATAGCATGTGGTGGTGTTGCAAGTTTACTTATAACAGAAGGTGAATCTAAAGCAGAACTGGATGGCAGTTCCTTACCTCCCCTCATCTTTGAGGGAACTATCTTAGTCTTAGCATCCTTCAGATTCTTCATAGTGATAATATGATAATAATCCCAAGTAACTCAACAAATATAGCTATGCTTCCCGGCAACAGCGCCAGAAAAAGGTCTTGATAACCCACAAGTATAGGGGTCGAACAGTTTTGAGGGTAGAGTATTCAACCCAAATTTATAGATTTGACACAAGGGGAGCCAAAGAATATCTGAAGGTATTAGCAGTTGAGTTGTCAATTCAACCACACCTAGAGATTAATTATCTGCAGCAAGGTGATCAGTAGCAAAGTAGTATGATAGTTTTGATAATAGTAGAAGCATCAACCGTAACGGTAACAGTGATAGCAATAGTTTGGTAGCAAGTGTAACTGTGATGATAGCAGTAGTAACTTAGCAACACCAATATAAGAAAAATTTGTAGGCATTGGATCGGTGACTTGTTGGATGATATTCATCATGAGACGGTTATAACCTAGGGCGATATGGCACTAGCTCCAGTGCATCGATATAATGTAGGCATGTATTCCATAAATAGTCATACATGCTTTATTAAAAGAACTCGCATGACATATTTTGTCCTACCCTCCCGTGGCAGCGGGGTCCATATTGGAAACTAAGGGATATTAAGGCCTCCTTTTAATAGAGAACCGGAACAAAGCATTAACACACGGTGAATACATGAACTCCTCAAACTACAGTAATCACTGGAGGAAATCCCGGTTATTATCACTCCGGGGTTACCAGATCATGACACGTAGTAGGTGACTATAACTTGCAAGATCGGATCTAGAACATGGATATAATGGTGATAACATAAACAGTTCAGATCTGAAATCATGGCACCCGGGCCCAAAGTGACAGGCATTAAGCATGGCAAAGTCATAGTGGACACTAGGGATCAAGCCCTAACAAAACTAACTCAACTACATGATGAATCTCATCCAACTCCTCACCGACCAGCGAGCCTACGAAGGAATTACTCACTCCCGGTGTGGAGCATCATGGAATTGCTGATGGAGAAGGGTTGGTGATGACGAAGAACGAAGAGCCCCCTCTCCGGAGCCCGAAACGGACTCCAGATCTGCCCTCCCGAGGAAGAACAGGTCTTGGTGGCGGCGGCTCCATCTCGTGGATCGCGATAATTCTTTCTCCTTGATTTTTTTCTCCGAAAATAGGATTTTATAGCGTTTAAGGGTCTGCGAGGCCACCAGGTGGGGACAACCCACCTGGGCGCGCCAGGAGAGGGGGGCGTGCCCTGGTGGGTTGTGCCCACCCAGGTGGATCTTGGCTCCAAAAATTGTTATTTATTGTATAAAAAATCCTTGCAAAGTTTCGTTCCATTCCGAGAACTTTTATTTCTACACAAAAACAACACCATGGTAGTTCTGCTGAAAATAGCGTTAGTCCGGGGTTAGTTTCATTCTAATCATGCAAATTAGAGTCCAAAACAAGAGGAAAAGTGTTAGGAAAAGTAGATACATTGGAGACGTATCAAGGATGAGCAGAAATTAAGCTTGGGGATGCTTGATACGTCTCCAACGTATCAATAATTTTTACCGTTCCATGCTATTATAGTATCAATCTTGGATGTTTTATATGCAACTTTATATCATTTTTTGGGACTAACCTATTAACCTAGTGCCTAGTGCCAATCGTTATTATTTGCTTGTTTTTGGATTTTCAGAAAATCAATATCAAACAGAGTCCAATGGAGAAAAAACTTTGGATTAATTTTTTCTGGACCAGAAGGGACCTTAGAAGGTTCGGGAGAAGACCAGACGAGCCACGAGGGAGCGACAAGCTTGGGGGGCAGGGGGTAGGTGCGCCCTCCAGGCTTGTGGGCCCCTTGTGGCATGTATTGACCTAATTCTACCTCTATAAATTCCCAAATATTCCCCATACATCAGAGAGCCACCTGAAATACTTTTTCCGCCGCCGCAAGTTTCTGTTCTTTCGTGATCCCATCTGGAGGCCTTTTCGAGCACCCTATCGGAGGGGGAATCAGTAACGGAGGGCTTCTTCACTGCCCTTACGATGATGCGTGAGTAGTTTACCACAGACCTACGGGTCCATATCTAGTAGCTAGATGGCTTCTTCGCTCTCTCTTTGATCTTCAATACAATGTTCTCCTCAATGTTCTTGGAGTTCTATTCGATGTAATCTTCTTTTGTGGTGTGTTTGTTTGGATCCGTTGAATTCTGGGTTTTTGGTCAGATTATTCATGAATATTAATTGAGTCCTCTCTGAATTCTTTTATGCATGATTATTATTGTATTGTATTTCTCTTTGATCTATCCATTTTAATTTGGCCAACTAGATTGACTTTTCTTGCAATGGAAGAGGTGCTTTGTGATGGGTTCAATCTTGCAGTGCTCAATCTCGGTGACAAAAAGGGACATGACACATATTTTTATTGTTGCCACTAAAGATAAAAAGATGGGATTTATTCATATTGCTTGGGTTTACTTTGTCTACATCATGTCATCTTGCTTAAGGTGTTACTCCGTTTTCATAAACTTAATACCCTAGATGCATGTTTGATAGCGGTCGATGGGTGGAGTAATAGGAGTACATGCAGGAAGGAGTCATTCTACTTGTCTCATACGTGATGCATTGCTACTTCTTGAGCTTGAATTGGTTTTTTCCTTGAAGAGGAAAGGGTGATGCAGCACAGTAGAGATAAGTATTTCCCTCAGTTAAGAACCAAGGTATCAATCTAGCATGAGAAGAACGCGCAAATCACCAATACCTACACAAACAATCAAACACTTGCACCCAACGTGATAAAGGGGTTGTCAATCCCTTCACGGTCACTTGCAAAGGTGAGATCTGGTAGAGATAGATAAACAAAACTAAACGAAAGATAACTAAATATTTTTGGGTCTTTTTGGTGTATAGATCTCAAAATAAAAGATTGCAAAATAGTATATCGGAAACTAATATGATGGAAAATATACCCAGGGGCCATAGGTTTCACTAGAGGCTTCTCTCTTGAAGGCAAGTAATACGGTGGGTGAACAAATTACTGTCGAGCAATTGATAGAAAAGTGCAAAGTTATGACAATATCCAAGTTAATGATTATGTAATATAGGCATCACGTCTGTGTCAAGTAGACCGACTCCTGGCTGCATCTACTACTATTACTCCACACATCGACCGATTCATGCCTGCATCTAGAGTATTAAGTTCATGAAGAACAGAGTAACGCTTTAAGTAAGATGACATGATGTAGAGGAATAAACTCAAGCAATATGATCTAAACCCCATCTTTTTATCCTCGATGGCAACAATACAATACATGCCTCGCTACCCTACTTTGTCACTGGGTGAGGACACCGCAAGATTGAACCCAAAGCAAAGCACTTCTCCCATTGTAAGAAAAACCAATCTAGTTGGCCAAACCAAACCGATAGTTCGAAGAGAATTAAAAAGATACCAAATCATGCATATAAGAATTCAGAGAATATTCAAATAATATTCATAGAGAATCTGATCATAAATCCACCATTCATCAGATCTCAACAAACACACCGCAAAAGAAGATCACATCGGATAGATCTCCAAGAACATCGAGGAGAACATGGTATTGAGAATCAAAGAGAGATAAGAAGCCATCTAGCTACTAACTATGGACCCGTAGGTCTAAGGTGAACTATACTTCAGCGGAAGAGCAATAGAGTTGATGTAGATGCCCTCTGTGACCGAATCCCCCTCCTGCAGGATGTCGGAAAAGGTCCAAAGATGGGATCTCACGAGAATAGAAGGTTGCGGCGGTGGAAAAGTGTTGTCGTGGATGCTTCTGGAGGTTCGGGAATATATGTGAATATATTGGAGGAAGAACTAGGTCAGGGGAGTCACGAGGGGCCCACAAGGTAGGGGGCTGGGGGAGTCCTTGATTTGGGGGTCTTCGGGTGTCCGGTCTATTTGATATGGGCCAGACTGATGGGCCATCAAAATAAAGCGGAAGGCTATCCCCCATGTCCGGGTAGGACTCCTATGTGCGTAGAATGGCAAGTTTGGTGTCCGAGTGTAATGTTTCTTTCCTCTGCAAGCCGACTCTATACAACACTAGGCCCCTCCAGTATGTATATAAATCAGGGGGTTTAGTCCGTAGAGGCTATCAGAATAATCATAGGCTAGACAGCTAGGGTTTAGCCATTACAATCCCGAGGAAGATCAACTCTTGTAACCTCTATACTTATCGAATACAATCAAGCATGACGTAGGGTTTTACCTCCTTTAAGAGGGCACGAACCTGGGTAAAACACCGTGTCCCTATTATCCCTTGTTACCATCGATCCTTAGACACACAGCTTGGGACCCCCTACCCGAGATCTGTCAGTTTTGACACCGACATTGGTGCTTTAATTGAGAGTTCCGTTGTTTTGTCAATAGAAGAATCGATGGCTCGCCTCTTCATCGACAATGGCGCTGTCTCCGGGGAGACTTTCCTCCCCAGTCAACTTTTCGTGTTTGGCGGCTTCATGCTATGTGCCAACTTGACCGGTCACCTTGAGCAGGTCGACAACTATGCCCCTGGTCACCAAATCATGTTTGGAAGTTTGAACTACATCGTTGATATCCGAGGAGACCTGATCTTCGAGGGGTTCACGGCTTCGGCCGCCGCTCCCCACCCACACGAAGGAGGCCCTTCGGATCTACTATCACATCCCGTCCAGGGGTCGACTCTCGTGTCCGCCTTAGCCTTAGATTTGGGTCGGACCACTTCGTCCGAAGACGGGAGGTTGAACCGCGCTGGACTCTCTCCCATCACAGAGCTTCTAGCCGGAAACCCAGATGCAACCACGCCATCGGCGGACCTAGAGTCAAACGGGACTCTCTCCGTCATCGGGAAGCCGGACTCGCCTCTGGGCACCAACTACGAACTCTCGAGGTATGCGTCCTTCGGATCCTCAGACGTCTGTCCAACTCTCGCTCTTAAATGAGGCGATGGACTGAATATAATCTCTCGCCATCACGGAGGTTTCATCTCCGAACTACGCCCAGTTCGAACTGGGGGCTGAGACTAGGGAATTGTACGTCCCACCCACCACCCACTTAATAGCCACTATCGAGGATTTAACTGGCATGCTAGACTACGCTTCTGAAGACATCGATGGCATGGACGACAATGTCAAAGCCTGATGGTAGTTGGAACTATGTCGGTATTTTCCTGGAGAGGGAGGGATGATGTAACACAGCGACTGTCGGATTTCGGGTTCCGGCAGACCCTTGAGGTTCGAACACTGGGGTGCGCGCGGAGCTTTCGTCTCCTACCTACCTGCACCCCTCCGCCTTGCTAGGATCTAAACTAAGGAAAGAACAACACAAGAGACACAGGGTTTATACTGGTTCGGGCCACCGTTGTGGTGTAATACCCTACTCCAGTGTGTGGTGTGGTGAATTGCCTCTTGGGCTGATGATGATGAACAATACAAGGAAGAACAGCCTCACGAGGGTCTGTTCTTGGCTGGGGCGATGAACTGCTGGGAGGAGCTCAGTCTCCCTTCTCTCTCTCTCTCTCTCTCTCTCTCTCTCTCTCTCTCTCTCTTTATTTTTGCCCTTGGTCCGTCCTCTCCTGTCTAGCGGGTGGCTGGTCCTATTTATAGGGGCCCTGGTCCTCTTCCCAAATATCGAGCGGGAAGGGAGCCAACAATGGAGGGCTAATTTGAAAGGGGACAGCTAGTACTAGCTATCCTGACAAAAGTAGTCTTCGCCTGCGCAAAGCTCTGGTGATCACGCCGTCTTGGGCTCCACGGTGACCTCCATCTCGTAGTCCTCCTGGTCTTGGTCTTGTTGCACCGAAATGGCAACCTTTGCCTGATGCATCGGTACTCCGCGGCTGCGCTTGCCCCCCTTGCACCAAAGAGGGAAGGAGGACACTGCGCGGGCTGGCACCCGCCTGGCGCCCTCGGTCGTCATGGCTTGCGTCACGGGCACCTCGTGAGGTACCCCGCCTTGATCTCTCCGCCTCCTCGTGAGCCAGCCTGACGAGGCCGTGCCTGAGGAAGCTCCGCGTCGTCCGCCCCGCGAGGCTTGGCCCCTCGCGAGGGTCTTGGGTTTGTGTTGGTGAAGATGGGCCGCGCTGGGCCCCCTTTTGAGCCACGCCGCAGGCCGCAGGCAGGCAAGTCTGGGGACCCCCGTTCCCAGAACGCCGACAGTAGCCCCCGGGCCCAAGGCGCGCCCGGACTTGGCCGTGCAGGGAGGCGGAAGGGCAACGGCGAAGCGCCGCGGGCCCTAACAGCCTGCGGCCTTGGGCGCTGCGTGCCGGCTGATTGGACGTGGGCGGCACTGGTCCCCCACGCCCTCCTTATTTTGTGCCATGCTAGGCAGACCCATAGTTGTACACAGCCGTTCCCCTTTTTGGTTGCTCGTGCGCCCTCTGTCCTTCCTTCGCTCGATCTCCGGTTTCTGTTCTCAACTCAATCTTGAACCTTCCTCCCCCTTCCCCTCGCCATGGCTCCGACGAAGAAGGGAAGAGGGACGAAACCCGTGTCTCTGCCTTACCCGCCACCGTTGGCGGCCCCCGCCGAGGGCTTAGGCAAGGTCAGCTTGGCCCTGGCCCCCATCTTCAATGAATGCGGGAGGACGACGGCCTGGCCCGCGTCCCACTTCTCCATCGATAGGATAGCCACCGAGGTCCCATATTTTGCCGACGCCCTGTGGGAGGGTCTGGTTCCTCCTTTTTCTGGTTTCTTCAATGCCGTGCTTTCCCATTATCAGATCCACATGATGCATTTGGGTCCTGAATCCATCACTCTCCTTTCGGTCTTCGCCTTTGTTTGCGAGGCTATGATGGGCATCCTTCCTTCGGTTGCCTTGCTGCGCCACTTCTTCTCGCTGCGCCTTGTTGACCCTACCCAATGTTGGGCGTGTGTGAGCTTCGTTGCAGCGCCTGAGACGGCGGCCTCTGGGATTGACTTCAAGCTCCCTCCGCCCGCGGCTGGGTTCCGCGAGCGGTGGCTGTATGTGGATGCTGGGGTGCCCAGCCCCCTGTTGTTGGAGCCAACTTCACCTGCTGTCCCCAATTCGGGCTGGGGCCAGGAGACGCTTGAGAGCCCCTGGCTCGTCTTCGTCTGGCACCGCTTCGCGTTCTTGAGGTCGCTTGGCGCGATAGCGCCCAAGGTGGTGAAGGAGTTCCTGCTACGCCGCGTTGCTCCTCTCCAGTGTCACTCCCGCCGTATGTGGGCCTTCAGTGGGCGCGATGACCGTATGAGGCTCCAGGAAGAGGACCTGACGCCTGAAGTGCTGAGGACGACGCTCTTGACCCTGACGGGGGACCCCAACCCTGGCAGTATCCAGCAGGGAGGGGCCTTGATGTACCTCTGCCAGAGCGGGGGCGATTTCGTGAGGCAGATGCCTATCTTCGATGAGTGGGGGTCGTGCCCCGCCGGCCTTCAGGGGCCACGCGAGAACCCAGTGGTGGTGACTGCCCTTCCAGTCGGCCAAGGCGACTCTTCCTCAAGTGGCGGAGCAGGGAGGCACGAGGCGCTAGAGGCCGAGGGGGCTCTCGGCAGGGTGACAGCGCAGGGCGAGGCTCATGAGGAAGCAGTTATCGGGGCCCGTGTCGCTGAGGCTGAGGGTGACAAGCAGCTGCCCTCCGCGCCTACGATTGAGGCCACTGAGGCTCTGGCAGCTTCTCTTGGCGAGGTGATTGGCGGCGCACGTCAGGCAGGCGCCCCTAAAGCAGATTGCCTTGACGCTCCATCTTCGTCGCTGGTTGATCCCTGCACCCGACTCTTAGGCCGCTTCCGCGTGGACTTTGAGGCCCTCTGGAAGATAAGGGAGGCCCTGGGCGATGATTACCCTTGTCGCCTGCTGAAGCGCAGGAAGTACTTTGCCACTGACGAGTAAGCCTTCTCCTTTCCCAGCTCCCGATCCTTCTGTTGCTCTTACTGACCATTGCTCCGCAGGCCCCTTCCAGCCGAGCTTGCGGAGACGGCTGAGGAGCCATCCCCCTTGGCCTCGCCCCCTCCACCGTCCTCAAGCGCTCCAAACAGTGGAGCCCTTGTGGTGAGGGCGATCGACGAGGCGAGCCGTCCCGAGGCTTATTGTGGCCCTGCGCGCCTCGCGATCCTACACGGGCCTTCTCGTGGCATAACCAGCCTGCCGTGGGCTTCTCGCTTGGTCGTGGACTGCGATTGGCTGAGGCGCTTCCTGCGCTCTTCACCTGGCAACGGGCTGGCCCCAGGCCGGGCTTCTGACGCGGCGTGCCCGGCCGTCGCGAGGGTGCCAGCCCCCAGCCCCCAGCCCAGAGGGGGAGTGCTGACTTGCGGCCCCCGGCGCTTGCTTGGGGCTGATGGTGGTGTGGAAGACGTGCTTGAGCGCGCTCAGGAGCATCGCGCCCTTCGCCAAGGATTCCTTCGGAGGGCGGCTAACGCGGTAAGCCTGCTTGGAGAGGAGCTTGCCGATGAAGACGCGCGCCTTGAGGCCGAGGGCCTGCACCTGGCTGCAGAGAGGCGCGAGCTGGAGGGCGCCATCGCCATCGCGCGCCGTGAGCGCGATCTTGATGACGCAGAGGCCAAGGTGTCGCTGGTGGCCTCTCGGGAGGCCCGATCTTGGGCCGCTGAGGAGGCTCGGGAGGCTAACCGGCGGAGAACGGCGGCGGAGGAGCGGGCTCGAGAGCTCATGGACTGGTGCCACTCGCTGGAGGAGCAGGTGGAGCTGCGCGGGGCAGCCCTTGCGTCGATGAAGGTGGCCTCCGGCGACTCAGCAGAGCTCCAGAAGCGTGAAGAGGCGCTGACACTGGAAGCCACCGAATGTACCCGTGAGTACGAGCGCCTGGAGACGAGGGAGCGCTTGGTGACGCAGGCGGAGGATGATGTTGCTGCACAGGAAGCCCGCGTCCTGGAGGAGGTCGGATGTCGAGTGGCGATGGCGCATTTGAACCTCGAGCACGAGTTCGAGGAGAAGCTGGGGTTGATCCGGGCCGAAGCTGAAGGCAGGACTGCTGCCTTGAGGGCCAAGCTGGAGGAGGCGACACAGCGGGCCGACGCTTTCCAGGCCGCTCTTGAGGTGTCGCAAGGTGAGTTAACCGCCTCCCAGGACGAGGTGCTCCTTCTCCGCCAGCGGGTGGAGGAGGCTGAGGTCGTCGCGGGCCAAAATGCGGACGAGATCCGTCAGCGGCGGACCCTGGAGCATGAGCACGGCCCCATGCTTGCCACGCTCCGGGAGAGAGCCAACGCAGCCTTGGGCAACATCTGCGAGGCGGCTGTTGGCGAGCCGCACGCAGTCAACTATGCTAGCAATCTTCAGTTCTTCACTGATGTGGTGACGCAGCTGGAGGCGCGGTCGGTCAGGGCTGACAGGTTGGTGGAGGAGAGGAGCCGCGTCCTGCTTGGGCGCGCCTTTTCTCGCGTCTTCATCCACCTCCGGAACATGGATCCCCACTTTGATTTTGATGCTGCCATCGCCCCAGTCCCCCAGGCCGTCCGAGGCGACCTGGCGCACTGGGTGGAAGACAATGTGGAGGCTCTTATCAGGGCCTTCGCTTCGGACAACGACGACGCGATCGTGGCGGCCGTCAAGGGCGGCGTGGTGAACGGCCCTGACGCCGCTGACGGCGACGCGGACAGTGATGGCGGGTTCAACGACGCCAGCAACGGCTCGGGTGGAGCTCCTGAGAACGCATTGGGGGATTCATCCGACTGATTGTGCATCGCTCCTACTTCCTTACCCTGCATGAATAGAACTCAGGTTTCGGCCTGATTGCAGTGAGAGAATTTTGAAGGGGGAGCCCCTTATGTAAACTTGTGTTCATCGTATTAGTAGACGCCACATTGCCCATGCGCCCGCGCCAAGTGGTTGGCCCAAGCGACGCGCTGGTCAGCCAGTTTACCTTTGTCCCGTGCTGGCCCTGAGGCGGCCTGTGGGAGGTTGTGGTGTCTTGAGTGTTCCCTGACTGGGTTCGTAGGATCTGCAGTAAAACACCCTCCTGAGAGGTCACGTCTGCGGCAGCCTGGGCTGCACGCAAGCTAGGCCCGGCCCGGCTCGCGAGGGGCTCGCGAGGGGAGGCAGCTGAGGCGAAGCGGTAACCAAAACGCGAGAAATTGCTCAAACGAGACTAAGCACCCCTTCCCCGAACACACGTAAATCTCAAATTCGAATCCAACTTGAATCCAGCGGGGGAAAGCGACAACCAAAGGGAAGAGCAACGAAAGCAAACAAAAGGCCGCGTCCGGCACCTAGTCTAGTCTTGGACGTCTTCTCACCAGCGCGGAGCTAAGTGCTGCCACTGGGCGTGGGAGGGAGCCCCAGGGCCTGAGGCCGGCACCCCTGAGACTCCGGGGCGTGTACAGCCCCACTCATTATTACGTGAGAGTGTCACGGGCGGCGAGCTTCACAGGCACTGGGCCTTCTTCACAGGTACTGGCCTTGCTTCATATCGCCAGATGAGGGCCCCGCCTTGCGCCACACTCTAGTGCCATCAACGACGACCGGAAACCAGGACGCCGCCGATGGGGTAGAGCGGTCGCCAGCGGTTCCCCCGACGACCACGGGTCCTCCGCCGGGGGCAGGCTCTGAGGCACCTCCCCAGCGGAGGGCCTACCTCCTAAGAACACCTTGCTCCGAACGCCGCGGTGGTGATGTCGGATCCCAGCCCCTCCCCTGCAGCCCCCTACGCCCTCCTCCCGAGGGGCAGGAGACTGTGGGAGCGGGGCAGCCGCTCGCTGTGGTGACCTGCACCTCCTGCGATCCATGGTTAGCGTATACCTGCTCCTGAAGAATTAGCAGTACCCGATAATCGTTGCCCCCAGCGCGGCCAGTAGGACCGTCCCGGGGCTCCCGGAAAGGCTCAGCTTCTGGCGCCTCGTCCCCCCAGCCTGGGCTGAGGAGCGAGCCTTGTTCGCTCTCGTGTGGGTGTCCTTGGTCCATCATGAGGGGCACGTATTCCTCCGGCACCGTCATCCCGGATGCCACGCCGTAATGCCCCGCATGCCACGCGGTCCTGCCTGACACGCCCACCGTGGGGTGGCAGCGCGGCCGCCCACTAGGGCTGCAGGTCGCGTCGAGTCCTTCTTCTTCGCGGACCGGGAGCGGGGGCAGCGCCGCCGCCGGTCCGGCGCTGACAGCTTCGCTGGCATCGGAGTAGCCTTGGATCCCGCGGCCGCGCGCGGAGCCCCTGCGCGGGCCGCCGTGGGCTTGAGATGGGAGCTGGGTGGAGAAGGGGTGAGCCCCCGAGGCGGCGAAGCCCAGGAGCTCTGCCACTCGCTCCAGCAGCACGTCGTGGCCGCCCTCCAGCAGCCTGCACTGCGGTAGCTCTCGGGCCACTGTGAGCGCGGCCCTCGAGTTCGCCTGCTCCCTGCGAGTGTACGACGTCGTGGTCGCGGCGTGATTGGAGGCCCTTGCTGCCGACCGCGCCTGCCACGGCGTGAGAGCTGTCAAAGCCTGTCCGCGTTGCCTGCGGCCCGCAGCACCCTGCGGACCGCGAGCTGCCTAGGGCACAGGGTCGCTCGAGGCAAGCGGCTCTACGCAGGCGGGCCACGCCGCCCACGGATCTGGGTTGCCCGCCTGGTCACCGGACATGGTGATGACGACGCGACGGGGCGCGAAGCGGTAAAAGGTGGACTCCGGCGCACCCCTACCTGGAGCGCCAAATGTCAGATTTCAGGTTCTGGCAGACCCTTGAGGTTCGAACACTGGGGTGCGCGCGGAGCTTTCGTCTCCTACCTACCTGCACCCCTCCGCCTTGCTGGGATCTAAACTAAGGAAAGAACAACACAAGAGACAAAGGGTTTATACTGGTTCGGGCCACCGTTGTGGTGTAATACCCTACTCCGGTGTGTGGTGTGGTGGATTCCTCTTAGGCTGATGAGGATGAACAATACAAGGAAGAACAGCCTCACGAGGGTCTGTTCTTGGCCGGGGTGATGAACTGCTGGGAGGAGCTTAGTCGCCCTTCTCTCTCTCTCTCTTTCTTTTTGCCCTTGGTCCGTCCTCTCCTGTCTAGCGGGTGGCTGGTCCTATTTATAGGGGCCCTGGTCCTCTTCGCAAATATCGAGCGGGAAGGGAGCCAACAATGGCGGGCTAATTTGAAGGGGGACAGCTAGTACTAGCTATCCTGACAAAAGTAGTCTTCGCCTGCGCAAAGCTCTGGTGATGACGCCGTCTTGGGTTCCACGGTGACCTCCGTCTTATAGTCCTCCTGGTATTGGTCTGGTTGCACCGAAATGGCAACCTTTGCCTGATGCCTCGGTACTCCGCGGCTGCGCTTGCCCCCCTTGCACCAAAGAGGGAAGGAGGACACTGCGCGGGCTGGCACCCGCCTGGCGCCCTCGGTCGTCATGGCTTGCGTCATGGGCACCTCGTGAGGTACCCCGCCTTGATCTCTCCGCCTCCTCGTGAGCCAGCCTGACGAGGCCGTGCCTGAGGAAGCTCCACGTCGTCCGCCCCACGAGGCTTGGCCCCTCGTGAGGGTCTTGGGTTTGTGTTGGTGAAGATGGGCCGCGCTGGGCCCCCTTTTGAGCCACGCCGCAGGCCGCAGGCATGCAAGTCTGGGGACCCCCGTTCCCAGAACACCGACAGCGGCAGTAGGTATTTCCCCCAGTTATGAAACCAAGGTATCGAACCAGTAGGAGAACCAAGCAACACAACGTAAACAACACCTGCACACAAAACAACAACAACTCGCAACCCGATGTGTTAAAGGGGTTTTCAATCCCTTCCGGGGTACGGCACAAGAAATTGCGTGTTGACGAGAGAAAGTTGTAATAGACTGAAATAATAGATCGCAAATAAAATAAAGTGCAGCAAAGTATTTTTGGATTTTTGGTTTAATACATCTGAATAAAAATGCAAAGGAAAAGTAGATCGCAAGGCAAATATATGAGAAAGAAGACCCGAGGGGCGTAGGTTTCACTAGTTGATTCTCTCGAGAAAAATAGCAAACGATGGGAAAACAAATTACTGCTGGGAAATTGATAGAACTTTAAATAATTATGAAAATATCCAGGCAATGATCATTACATAGGCATCATGTCCAAGATTAGTAGAACGACTCCTGCCTGCATCTACTACTATTACTCCACACATCGACCGCTATCCAGCATGCATCTAGTGTATTAAGTTCATGGAAAAATGGAGTAATGCAATAAGAACATTGACATGATGTAGACAAGAGCCGTTTATCTTAGGCGGTAGATATAGATCTCGTATTTTTATCCTTAGTAGCAACGATACATACGTGTCAGTTCCCTTTCTGTCACTGGGATCAAGCACCGTAAGATCGAACCCACTACCGGGCACCTCTTCCCATTGCAAGATAAATAGATCAAGTTGGCCAAACAAAACCCAAATGTCGGAGAAGAAATATGAGGCTAAAAGATATCACGCATAAAAGAGATCAAAGAAACTCAAATAATTTCATGGATACAAAAAGATATGACTGATCATAAACTCAAAGTTCATCAGATCCCAACAAACACACTACAAAAGAGTTACATCATATGGATCTCCAAGAGACCATTGTATTGAGAATCAAGAAAGAGAGATGAAGCCATCTAGCTACTAACATTGGACCCGAAGGTCTACAAAGAAATACTCACGCATCATCAGAAAGGCACCAATGGAGGTGGTGAACCCCATCCGAGATGGTGTCTAGATTGGATCTGGTGATTCTGGACCCTGCGGCGGCTGGATGAATATTTCGCCGACTCCTCTAGGGTTCTGGTATTTTTGGGGTATTTATAGATCAAAGAGGTGGTCCGGGGGCACCCGAGGTGGGCACAACCCATCAGGGCGCGCCTGGGCCTCCTGGCGCACCCTGGTGGGTTGTGCCCCCCTCGGGGCACCCCCAGGTGCAACCAGGGCCCATTGCCTTCCTTCTAGTCCATAAAAAATCTCCTTAAAGTTTCGTGGCATTTGGACTCCGTTTGATATTGATTTTCTACAATGTAAAAAACATGGAAAAACAGCAATTGGCACTTGGCACTATATCAATAGGTTAGTAGCAAAAAATTATATAAAATAACTATAAAATGATTATAAAACATCCAAGATTGATAATAAAACAGCATGGAACAATCAAAAATTATAGATACGTTGGAGACGTATCAGCATCCCCAAGCTTAACTCCTACTCGTCCTCAAGTAGGTAAGTGATAAAAACATAATTTTTGATGTGGAGTGTTGTTCATCAAGTCATATCATATTCTATTCTTTACAGCATGGACATTTGGACTTTTATGTGATTCAAAGCAATAGTCTAGTTTTGACATAATAATTTAGATGCTCAAGCATATCAACAAGCAACCATGTCTTTCAAAATATCAATGCTAAAACAAGTTATCCATAGCCCATCATGCTCAAACATTGATCCATTCATGAAACACACTCGAATATTAACTACACCCAATACTTGAGCACGATCATATTGCCTCCTAGTTGGTGCTTTTATGGGAGAAGATGGATACTCGTATTTCAAAATATAAAAATTGCATGGACTAAAAGAAAGTCCCTTCGCAGAGGGAAGTAGGGATTTGTAGAGGTGCCAGAGCTTAAAGCGAAAAATTAGAGATAAAAACATTTTGGGAGGTGTATCCATCCCACCAACGAAAATGACTTAGAGTTCCCAATACTTCCCATGCATAGATATATCATAGGTGGTTCCCAAACAGAAAATAAAGTTTATTCCTTTTTCCACCATAACTTTCACTTTCCATGGCGAACCGTATCCACGGGTGCCCTCCATACCAACACTTTCCAAGGAATTTATTATTTGACAACATAAAGTAAATTCATTTCTTTTTTTGCAATTCGAGACTGGGCATCCCTAATAGCTTCGCCTTACTCTCATGCAATGACAAGTGAATAAACACTCATCTTGAGAATAACACATCTAGCATGGAAAATATTAGCCATCCCTCACCGCTCCGTGAGCGAAACAAACACACAAAAGAGAAGTTTATTTTGAAAATTAGAGATGACACATGCAAATTTTCTTAGAACGGCAAAATAATACCGCATATAGGTAGATATAGTGGACTCATGTGGCAAACTCGTTTAAAGGATTTTGGATGCATAAGTAGAGGTCATACTTAGTGAAAAATGAAGGCTAGAAAAAATATTGAGAAGCGACCAACCAAGAAATGAATAATCTCATAATAAAGCATTAAGCATAATTAACACCAAATAATGCACCACAAGTAGGATATAATTTTCATTGCATGATTATTGACTTTCGTGCATGCATAGGGAATCACAAACCTTAACACAAATATTCTTACTAGAGCACAATTAGTCATCAACATAACTCACATATCACATCATCATATCTCAAAACTATTACTTAGAATCAAGTTTATTTTGTCCAATGATCTTCATGACATTTTATTTTACTTTATCCCTCTTGGATATATATCACTTTGGGACTAATTTTCATGTGTTGCTTTTCATAAGCTCAAGCAAATATAAGTGAAGATCATGAGCATAACAAATTTTCTTTCTCTCAAAATAATTTAAGTGGAGCAAGAGAGAATTTCTTCAAAATTTTACTAACTCTCAAACAAATCTAAGTGAAGCAAGAGAGCATTTCTTCAAAAACACTAAGCACACCGTGCTCAAAAAGATATAAGTGAAGCACTAGAGCAAGTCCTAGCTCATAAAAAATTTAAGTGAAGCATAGAGAGCAATTCTAACAAGTCATGACATAATTTTGGCTCTCTCAAATAGGTGTCTCCAGCAAGGATTGTTAACTTAAAACACAAAATAAAACAAGCAAAGACGCATATCATACAAGACGCTCCAAGCAAAACACATATCATGTGACGAATAAAAATATAATCTCGAGTAAAATACCGATAGTTGTTGGAAGAAAGCGGGGATGCCACTCGGGGGCATCCCCAAGCTTAGGCTCTTACATCCTTCCTTCATGCATCGTAAGATAACCCAAGACTTGAAAACTTCAATCACACAAAACTCAACAAAGCCTTCGTGAGATCCGTTAGTATAAGAATAATAAATCACTACTATAAGTGTTGTATCAAACTAATTCATGTTTTGTTTTTGTATTATATCGGCTATATTCCAACTTTTCTATGGAAAAAACTCATCAAACAAAACCATAGAGCCATCAAAGTAAGCACACAACACAAAGAAAACAGAATCTGTTAAAATAGAACAGTCTGTAGCAATCTGATTATTTCGAATACTTATGTAACTCAAAAAACTCTGAAAAATTAGAACGACCTAAGAAATTTGTATATATATCTACTGCAAGTGGAATGGGTATTTTATCGCTCTCTGGTAAAAAACGAAAATTAATTTCGTGAGCATAAAAGATTCTGTTTTTTAGCAAGATCAAACAACTATTGCCCAAGAAGATCCTAAAGTCTTTACTTGTCACAAACACTAATTAAAACATAAAAACACAATCATAACAGTAGAATAATTGTGATAACACTCAAGAACAGAAATCGAAAAGCAAAAATAAATTTTATTCATTGGGTTGCCTCACAACAAGCGCTATAGTTTTACGCCCTTAGCTAGGCATAAAGCATGGATCTAAGTTTTTTCATCTTTGTCCAACTCTTCAATCAAACACTTAGAATCCCTCAAAGATTTAGCATAAAGATTTCCAATAACAACACTCCTAGGAATAAATCCAAAGATTTCATTCTTGCAAAAAGGATCTCTTATCACTTCAACAAAATGAGGGTGGATACTAATCATCTTATGATCTCCTTTATTGCTATCACTAGAAGTTGCACCGTTGTTTCTGGATCTCCTACTCTTTATGAGAGTTTCCTCAATAATTTTAGTGGTAGTAAAAGTCGTGCTTAGATTACTAAAGATTTCTTCCAATTTATCAATCCGAGACGGACTTTCTTCTATTCTTTCATGGATCAAGGTACCCCTCTCTTTTAACAACTTAAAAATATCGCCCGCTTTTGACCCAAGATTAGTAGCAACATTATGCATCTTTTTAGGTATAATTTCCATATGATCTTCGGTGAGCATTTTATTTTCGATAGCATCTAGTCTTTCCAAAACATGCTCAAGAGTCAAAATTGTTTCATTAACCATAAGAGGTGGTGATCCCACTAAATTTCCCATAGCATTAAGAGCATCAAAAGGAGGACTCATTAAGATATTTCCACCGGTAATAGTATCAAGGACAAATCTATACCAAGTGGTGATGCCAACTGTCGGATTTCGGGTTCCGGCAGACCCTTGAGGTACAAACACTGGGGTGCGCGCGGATATTTCGCCTTCTACCTACCTGCACCCCTCCGCCTCGCTAAGATCTAAGCTATGGAAAGAATAACACAAATGACACAGGGTTTATACTGGTTCGGGCCACCGTTGTGGTGTAATACCCTACTCCAGTGTGTGGTGTGGTGGATTGCCTCTTGGGCTGGCGATGATGAACAATACAAGGAAGAACAGCCTCGCGAGGGTCTGCTCTTGGCTGGGGCGATGAACTGCTGGGAGGAGTTCAGTCACCCTTCTCTCTCTCTCTCTTCTCTTTTTCTCGTCCCTCGTCCCCCTTGTTCTGTGGGTGGTTGGTCCTATTTATAGAGGCCCTGGTCCTCTTCCCAAATATCGAGCGGGAAGGGAGCCAACAATGGTGGGCTAATTTGAAGGGGGACAACTAGTACTAGCTATCCTGACAAAAGTAGTCTTCGCCTGCACAAAGCTCTGGTGGTGACACCGTCTTGGGCTCCGCAATGACCTCCGTCTTGTAGTCCTCCTAGTCTTGGTATTGTTGCACCGAAATGGCAAACTTTGCCTGATGCCTTAGTACTCCACGGCTGTGCTTGCTCCCTTTGCACCAAAGAGGAAAGGAGGACGATGCGCGGGCTGGCACCCGCCTGGCGCCTTCGGTCGTCATGGCTTGCGTCACGGGCACCTCGTGAGGTACCTCGCCTTGATCTCTCCGCCTCCTCGTGAGCCAGCCTGATGAGGCCGTGCCTGAGGAAGCTCCGCATCGTCCGCCCCGCGGGGCTTGGCCCCCCGCGAGGGTCTTGGGTCTATGTTAGTGAAGATGGGCCGTGCTGGGGCCCCCTTTGAGCCACGCCGCAGGCCGCAGGCAGGCAAGTCTGGGGACCCCCGTTCCCAGAACGCCGACAGTAGCCCCCGGGCCCAAGGTGCGCCCGGACTTGGCCGTGCAGGGAGGCGGAAGGGCAAGGGCGAAGCGCCGCGGGCCCTAACAGCCTGCGGCCTTGGGCGCCGCGTGGCGGTTGATTGGACGTGGGCGGCACTGCTCCCCCACGCCCCCTGATTTTGCTCCATGCTAGGCGGACTCGTAGTTGTACACAGCCGCTCCCCCTTCTGTCGCTCGAGCGCCCTCTGTCCTTCCTCCGCTCGAACTCCAGCTTCTGTTCTCGACCCAATCTCGAACCTTCCCCCCTTTTTTTCCCATTGCCATGGCTCCGACGAAGAAGGGCAAGGGGAGAAACCTGTGCCACCGCCTGGTCCGCCGCCATTGGCGGCCCCCGCCGAGGGCTTAGGCAAGGTCAGCTCGGCTCTGGACACTATCTTCAACGTATGCGGGAGGACGACGGCCTGGCCCGCGCCCCACTCCTCCATCGACAGGATAGTCACCGAGGTCCCGTATTTCGCCGACGCCCTATGGGCAGGTCTGGTTCCTCCCTTTTCTGATTTCTTCAATGATGTGCTTTCCCACTATCAGATCCACATGATGCATCTGGGTCCTGAATCCATCACCCTCCTTTCGGTCTTCGCCTTTGTTTGCAAGGCCATGATGGGCATCCTTCCTTCGGTTGCCTTGCTGCGCCACATCTTCTCTCTGCGCCTTGTCGACCCTACCCAATGCTGGGCGTGTGCGAGCTTCATTGCTGCCTCTGAGACTGCGGCCTCTGGGATTGACTTCAAGCTCCCCCCGCTCGCGGCTGGGTTCCGCGAGCGGTGGCTGTATGTGGACGCAGGGGTGCCCAGCCCCCTGCTATCGAAGCCAACCCTGCCTGCTGTTCCCAATTCAGGCTGGGGCCAGGAGACGCTTGAGAGCCCCCGGCTCGTCTTCGTCTGGCACCGCTTCGCGTTCTTGAGGTCGCTTGGTGTTACAGCGCCCAAGGTGGTGAAGGAGTTCCTGCTACGCCGCGTTGCTCCTCTCCAACGCCACTCCCGCCGAATGTGGGCCTTCAGCGGGCGCGATGATCATATGAGGCTCCAGGAAGAGGACCTGACTCCTGAAGTGCTAAGGATAGCGCTCTTGACCCTGACTGGGGACCCCAACCCTGGCTGCATCCAGCGGGGAGGGGCCTTGTTGTACCTCTGCCAGAGCAGGGGCGATTTTTTGAAGCAAATGCCTATCTTTGATGAGTGGGGGTCGCGCCCCGCCGGCCTCCAGGGGCCTCGCGAGAACCCAGTGGTGGTAACCGCCCTTCCAGTCGGCCAAGGCGGCTGTTCCTCGAGCGGCGGAGCAAGCAGGCATGAGGCGCCAGAGGCCGAGGGAGCTCCCAGTGAGGTGACGACGCCGGGCGATGCTCATGAGGGAGCGGCTCTCGGGGCCCGTGCTGCTGAGGGTGAGGAGCAGCTGCCCTTAGTGCTTGCGACTGAGGCCCCTGAGGCTCCGGCTGCTTCCCTTGGGGAGGCGATTGGCAGCGCGCATCAGGCAGGTGCCCCTGACGCAAATCGCCTTGACGCTCCGTCTTCGTCGCAGGTTGATCCATGCGCCCAACTCTTGGGCCGCTTTCGCATGGACTTTGAGGCCCTCCGGAAGAGAAGGGAGGCCCTGGGCGACGATTACCCTTGTCGTCTGCTGAAGCGTAGGAAGTACTTCGCCACTGATGAGTAAGCCTTCTCCTTTCCCAGCTCCCGATCCTTCTGTTGCTTTTACTGACCCTTGCTCCGCAGGCCCCTTCCAGCCGAGCTCGTGGAGACGGCTGATGTGTCGTCCCCCTCGGCTTTGCCCCCTCCATCGCCCTCAAGCGCCCCGAGCAGCAGAGCCCTTGTGGTGAGGGCGATCGAAGAGGCAGACCGTCCCGAGGCGCATCGTGGCCCCGCGCACCTCGCGATCCTCTTCCGCAGGCCTTCTCATGGCATAGCCAGCCTGCCGTGGGCTTCCCGTCTGGTCGTGGACTGCGATTGGCTGAAGCGTTCCCTGCGCTCTTCACCTGGGGACGGGCTGGCCCCTGGCCGGGCTTCTGGCGCGGCATGCCCGACCGTCGTGAGGGTGTCAGCCCCCAGCCCCCAGCCCGGAGGGGGGGTGCTGATTCGTGGCCCCGGCGCTTTCTTGGGGCAGATGGTGGTGTGGAAGACGTGCTCGAGCGCGCTCGGGAGCGTCGCACCCTCCGCCAAGGATTCCTTTGAAGGGCGGCTGATGCGGTAAGCCTGCTTGGTGAGGAGCTTGCTGATGAAGACGCGCGCCTTGAGGCCGAGGGCCTGCGCCTGGCTGCAGAGAGGCGCGAGCTGGAGGGCGCCATCACCCTTGCGCGCCGTCAGCGTGATCTTGACGATGCAGAGGCCAAGGCGTCGCTGGTGGCCTCTCGGGAGGCTCAATCTTGGGCCGCTGAGGAGGCCCGAGAAGCTGACCGGCGGCGAACGGCGGCGGAGGAGCGGGCTCGGGAGCTCCTGGCCTGGTGCCACTCACTGGAGGAGCAGGTGGAGCTCCGCGAGGTAGCCCTCGCGTCGATGAAGGTGGCCTCTGGCGACTCAGCAGAGCTCCAGAAGCGTGAGGAGGCGCTGACGCTGGAAGCTGCCGAACGTACCCACGAGTACGAGCGTCTGGAGACGAGGGAGCGCTTGGTGACGCAGGCGGAGGATGTTGTCGCCGCACAGGAAGCCCGTGTCTTGGAGGAGGTCGGACGTCGAGTGGCGATGGCGCATTTGAACCTCGAGCACGAGTTCGAGGAGAAGCTGGGGTTGATCCGGGCCGAGGCTAAAGGCAGGACTGCTGCCTTGAGAGCCAAGCTGGAGGGGGCGACACGGCGGGCCGATGCTTTCCGGGCCACCCTTGAGGTGGCGCATGGTGAGTTAACCACCTCCCAGGGCGAGGTGCTCCTTCTTCGCCAGCGGGTGGAGGAGGCTGAGGCCGTCGCATGCCAGAATGCGGATGAGATACGTCAGCGGCGGATCCTGGAGCATGAGCACGACCCATGCTCACCATGCTCCGGGAGAGAGCCAACACAGCCTTGGGCAACATCTGCGAGGCGGCTGTTGGTGAGCCGCATGCAGTCAACTACGCCGGCAATCTTCAGTTCTTCACTGACGTGGTGACGCAGCTGGAGGCGCGGTCGGTCAGGGCTGATAGGTTGGTGGAGGAGAGGAGCCGCGCCCTGCTTGGGCGTGGCTTTTCTCACGTCTTCAGCCATCTCCGGAACATGGATCCCCACTTTGATTTCGACACCGCCATCGCCCCAGTCCCCCAGGCCGTCTGAGGCGACCTGGCGCACTGGGTGGAAGACAATGTGGATGCTCTTATCAGGGCCTTCGCTTTAGAAAACGACGGCGTGATCGTGGCCGCCGATGAGGGCGGTGCGGTGCACGGCCTTGACGCCGTGGCGGCGACGCGGACAGCGATGGCGAGTTCAGCGATGCCAGCAGCGGCTCGGGTGGTGCTCCTGAGGACGCATTGGGGGATTTATCCGACTGATTGTGCATCATTCCTACTTCCTTGCCCTTGGTCCCGTGCTGGCCCTGAGGCAGCCTATGAGAGGTTGTGGTGTCCCGCGTGTTCTCTGATCAGATCCGTAGGACCTGCAGCAAAACACCCTCCTGAGAGGACGCGGCGGCGGCAGTCTGGGATGCGCGCAAGCTAGGCCTGACCCGGCTCACGAGGGGCTCACGAGGGGAGGCAGCTGAGGCGAAGCGGTAACCAAAACGCGAGAAATTGCTCGAACGAGACTAAGCACCCCTTCCCCGAACACACGCAAATCTCAAATTCAAATCCAACTTGAATCCAGCGGGGGAAAGCGACAACCAAAGGGAAAAGCAACGAAAGCAGACAAAAGGCCGCGTCCGGCACCTAATCTAGTCTTGGACGTCTTCTCACCAGCGCGGAGCTAAGTGCTTCCACTAGGCGTGGGAGGGAGCCCCAGGGTCTGAGGCTGGCACCCCTGAGACTCCGGGGCGTGTATAGCCCCACTCATTATTACGGGAGGGTGTCACGGGGCGGCGAGCTTCACAGGCACTGGGCCTTCTTCATAGGTACTGGCCTTGCTTCATATCACCATATGAGGGCCCCGCCTTGCACCACACTCTAGTGCCATCAACGATGACCCGAAACCAGGACGCCGCCGATGGGGTAGAGCGGTCGCCAGTGGTTCCCCCGACGACCACGGGTCCTCTGCCAGGGGCAGGCCCTGAGGCACCTCCCCAGCAGAGGGCCTACCTCCTGAGAACACCTTGCTCTGAACGCCGCGGTGGTGATGTCGGATCCCGGCCCCTCTCCTGCAGCCCCCTGCGCCCTCCTCCCGAGGGGCAGGAGACTGTGGGAGCGGGGCAGCTGCTCGCTGTGGTGACCTGCACCTCCTGCGATCCATGGTTAGCGTATGCCTGCTCCTGAAGAATTAGCGGTACCCGATAATCGTTGCCTCCGGCGTGGCCAGTGGGACCATCCTGGGGCTCCTGGAAAGGCTCAGCTTCTAGTGCCTCGCCCCCCCCAGCATGGGCTGAGGAGCGAGCCTTGTTCGCCCTCATGAGGGTGTCCTTGGTCCATCATGAGGGGCACGTATTCCTCCGGCGCCGTCATCCCGAAGGCCACGCCGTAGCGCTCCGCATGCCACACGGTCCTGCCTGACGCGCCCACCGTCGGGTGGCAGCACGGCTGTCCACCGGGGCCGTGGGTCGCGTCGAGTCCTTCTTCTTCACGGACCAGGAGCGGGGGCAGCACTGCCGCTGGTCCGGTGCTGACAGCTTCGCTGGCGTTGGAGTAGCCTTGGAGCCCGCGGGCGCACACGAAGCCCCCGCGCGGGCCGCCCTGGGCTTGAGATGGGAGCTGGGTGCAGAAGGGGTGAGCCCCCGAGGCGGCAAAGCCCAGGAGCTCTGCCACCCGCTCCAGCAGCACATCGCGGCTGCCCTCCAGCAGCCTGCACTGCAGCAGCTCTCGGGCCACCGTGAGCGCGTCCCTCGAGTTTGCCTGCTCCCGGCGGGTGTACGGTGTTGTGGTCGCGGCGTGATTGGAGGCCCTTGCTGCCGACCGCGCCTGCCATGGTGTGAGAGCTGTTGAAGCCTGTCCGCGTCGCCCACGGCCCGCAGCACCCTGCAGAGCGCGAGCTGCCTGGGGCACGGGGTCACCCGAGGCGAGCGGCTCTGCGTGGGCGGGCCACGTCACCCATGGATCTAGGTTGCCCTCCTGGTCGCCGGACATGGTGATGACGATGCGACGGGGCACGAAGCAGTAGAAGGTGGATTCCGGCGCACCCCTACCTGGCGCGCCAAATGTCGGATTTCGGGTTCCGGCAGACCCTTGAGGTTCGAACACTAGGGTGCGCACGGAGATTTCGCCTTCTACCTACCTGCACCCCTCCGCCTTGCTAAGATCTAAGCTATGGAAAGAACAACACGAATGACACAGGGTTTATACTGGTTCGGGCCACCGTTGTGGTGTAATACCCTACTCCAGTGTGTGGTGTGGTGGATTGCCTCTTGGGCTGGCGATGATGAACAATACAAGGAAGAACAGCCTCGCGACGGTCTGCTCTTGGCTGGGGCGATGAACTGCTGGGAGGAGTTCAGTCACCCTTCTCTCTCTCTCTCTCTTCTCTTTTTCTCGTCCTTCGTCCCCCTTGTTCTGTGGGTGGTTGGTCCTATTTATAGAGGCCCTGGTCCTCTTCCCAAATATCGAGCGGGAAGGGAGCCGACAATGGCGGGCTAATTTGAAGGGGGACAACTAGTACTAGCTATCCTGACAAAAGTAGTCTTCGCCTGCACAAAGCTCTGGTGGTGACGCCGTCTTGGGTTCCACAATGACCTCCGTCTTGCAGTCATCCTGGTCTTGGTCTTCTTGCACCGAAATGGCAATTTTTGCCTGATGCCTCGGTACTCTGCGGCTGCGCTTGCTCCCTTTGCACCAAAGAGGAAAGGAGGATGCTGCGCGGGCTGGCACCTGCCTGGCGCCTTCGGTCGTCATGGCTTGCGTCACAGGCACCTCGTGAGGTACCTCGCCTTGATCTCTCCGCCTCCTCATGAGCCAGCCTGATGAGGCCGTGCCTGAGGAAGCTCCGCGCCGTCCGCCCCGTGGGGCTTGGCCCCCCGCGAGGGTCTTGGGTCTGTGTTGGTGAAGATGGGCCATGCTGGGCCCCCCTTTGAGCCACGCCGCAGGCCGCAGGCAGGCAAGTCTGGGGAACCCCGTTCCCAGAACGCCGACACCAACATAAAAACAACGCAAAAGCACACCGGTAGATTGCTTATAGATAGATCTATTATGAGCTTTGGAAATACAATACCAAGCATCTTTTAAACTTTATCCTCCCCTTAGTTTAAAGTTGAGAACCTCATTCTCAGGAGTACAAGCAATAGAGGAGGAATTATCCATAACGAAAAACAAGATCTCACACACAAACAGATCTGGCAAAAAACAGCAAACGGAAAAAGAGAGGCGGATAAAATGGCAAATTTTTGTGAAGTGGGGAAGAGGAAAACGAGAGGAAAATGGCAAATAATGTAAATATAAAGGAGATGAGATTTGTGATTAGGAACCTGGTTATGTTGAAGATCCTCCCCGGCAACGGCGCCAGAAATTCTCCTTGATGGTAGCTGGAACTATGTCGGTATTTCCCTGAAGAGGGAGGGATGATGTAGCATAGCGACGGTAGGTATTTCCCTCTGTTATGAAACCAATGAATCGAACCAGTAGGAGAACCAAGCAACACAACGTAAACAACACCTGCACACAAACAACAACACCTCGCAACCGACGTGTTAAAGGGGCTGTCAATCCCTTCCGGGGTACGGCACGAGAAATTGCATGTTGACGGGAGAAAGTTGTAATAGATTGAAATAATAGATCGCAAATGAAATAAAGTGCAGCAAAGTATTTTTGGATTTTTGGTTTAGTATATCTGAATAAAAATGCAAATGGAAAGAAGATCGCAAGGCAAATATATGAGAAAGAAGACCCGGGGGCCGTAGGTTTCACTAGTGGCTTCTCTCAAGAAAAATAGCAAATGGTGGGTAAACAAATTATTGTTGGGCAATTGATAGAACTTCAAATAATTATGACGATATCCAGGAAATGTTCATTACATAGGCATCACGTCCAAGATTAGTAGACCGACTCCTACCCGCATCTACTACTATTACTCCACACATCGACCGCTATCTAGCATGCTTCTAGTGTATTAAGTTCATGGAAAAACAGAGTAATTCAATAAGAACAATGACATGATGTATGTCGGAGTAAATGACCATGGGTAGCTTCATCGGTCTCCCTTGGTATTTCAAGACATAGGGGCCGTCTGCGCCCCTCAAGCATCAAAGACAAAGGACCGCCTTCTCGGGGCCGGCTGGTCCTAACGGCCGGCTGCAAGAAGGCGGCAACGGGATGGGCCGACTCCTAGCAGGAGGCTCCTCACTCCCTCAAAGTTAGCACCTCATTATGATGACAAGACGGGGTGTGGCTACAGTGCATCCTGCCACCCCCGAATCCAGGGCCGAGGGTGGCTATAGTGCTGCATAGCGGGTGGACATCCCTCGCCCGGTGCCGCACTGTAGTCACGCCACCCGTTACATCATCTTGGCAGAGGAGGCCATGCTCCCATGATGATCTGTCAGTATGTCCCACAGGCGGTGGGCCCTACCTGTTCACGGGAGGTCGGAAGGCGGCGTGCCCTGACAAGTCGGCGCGGGGGAGGCCGACTCCTAGCAGGCGGCCCCCCTCCTCCCTTGGAGTCTGTGCGCCATTAACCCGATAAGTTGGCGTGTGGCTACAGTGAACGCTCGCCAGATGGTGAACTGTAGCCACGCTTCCCCTACAAAGCATATATCATCAGTGGCACGGCTACAGTGCTAAGCAGCTGGCAAGACCCGCGAGCGGCGGACACAGCCTGTCGGCCAAGTACAAGGCAGCCAGCGGGACCCATCAAGCGGTGAGCCCAGGCAGCCGGCGGAGAAGCCGGCGACTAGAGACACTAACGGCCGGGTCCCACACCCGATCGATTACCATTGTCCCCCTGGGGGGTAGGCCTATATAAACCCCCCAGGGCACCCATGCAAAGGGTTCAGAATCTTAGTAGTTCCACACACACATATAGAGAGGGGAAGAGAAGCTAGCCTTGCTCATCTTCCTCCTCTAGCAAAACAGCTCAAGGAGCAACCTTGTAGTCACCATTGTTGAGATAGTGATCATGCAGAGACCCCGCAGAGTAGGACTAGGGGCGTTATCTCCTAGGAGAGCCCCGAACCTGGGTAAGATCTGCCATCTTATGCGTTCTCACTCACTCCCGCCTCTAGAACCCGGCGACGTCCTCTTGGCCCTCTCCAAGATAAGCCATCCCTTGGCATATGTCGCACCACAACCTCGACATTTGGCGCCCACCATGGGGCAAGGTGCACCATCGTACGGAAACACATTCTAGACGGGAACCCTCTTCCTTACCAGCGAACGCAGCTAGCCCGGCACGCCGGATGGCGTCTACGTCGACACGCTGCACGGCGCAGAAGCTGCTTGCGCTGCGAGCGCCCTTGCTGACCTCGTCAGTGAGATCCGTCTCTCCGATGAGCCGACACCTGGCGTGGGAGCGGCCCGCTCTGAAAACTGCCTCGTCGAGCTCCTTGGCAAGGTCAACATCACCAACGAGCCTGCCTGTTGGCTCTACCAATCCGATGCTTGTCAACTTCGACGTGGCGTCCCCCGATTCCATCCCCGCCAATGTGGTGATCATCGATGGCCCGCTCGCTCCTGCGATCAGCGACGCCGGCACCAGCACCGTCACGGAGGTGTTGGTCATCGGTCATGATGGAGCTTTTGGTGGAGTCCGCCAGGACCCGCTCCTGCGATCAGAGACGCTAGAGGCCTGCCGCGTCGTACTCGTCGAGAGCACCAAAAAGTTGACCTCCATGAGACACCTCACTGAGGCTTACCAGCGTGAGATTGACCGTGCTATATGCGGTTTGCCGGTTGCCGGCAAGCCCAACCGGATAGGCACCATTCGGCAATGGGGCGCGGCCATCGCCAGCATGGTGGGGGTCGTCCGCCCTGTTTACGCCATGCCTTTGGAGAATTTGTGTGCTTCCCAGGCAGCAGCAGACGAACTAGATCACCTGGACGGTGACGAGCAACGCTGCATAACAGGGCGCGTTTAGCAGCTCCTCGACGCGGCTGCCACACAGCAAGAAGCCGGCCGCTGCATGGAGGAACTCGGCCTGCATGCGGAGACCCCCCCCCCCCCCCCGCTGAGAACACGGTGCAACCTCCCAAACGCCGACAGACGGCACCCACAGTCGAAGGAACCCGGAGCCGAACACGCATCACCATCGAGCGCGACCAAGACGACCGCCCTCGAGCAGTTGAACATTGCGGTGAACGCCTGCCTCCTCCACGCCGGGAGAGGCGCGTTTCCCCGCTGGCTATTGATCACTCAACTCTCGGCAACCGGCTAGGCCACCGTGAGGGAATCGTAGAAAATGACGCCCGCCACTGGATCGACCGCTTAGCTCGGTCCCTAGCGCTTGAAGAAGAAGATGCGATCGGCCCGTCTTGTTTTGGCCCCCGCGTTCGCGACGAGCCCTTCCCCAAAGGGTTCTCGCTCCCTCGAGACACTCCTAAGTACAATGGCTCCGCGAAGCCAGAAGATTGGCTGGTTGACTACTCCACCGCCGTCAGCATAGCAAACGGCAACAAGCGTGTTGCCGTGAAATATGTTCCCCTCATGCTCCAGGGAACAGCCCGGACATGGTTGAACAGTCTCAAGCCCTACAACGTCAACAGTTGGGTATACTTCACCGAGGTTTTCACCCACAACTTCGCCAGCACCTACAAGTGGCCGCCCAAGCCTTGCGAGCTCTCTTTGTGTGTCCAAGGCCCGACCGAGTCCACCCGCGACTACTTGATGGGGTGGGCTGAACTGCCCAACTCCTGTGAAGGGGTGCACGAGGTGCAAGCCATAGAATACTTCTCTACCGAGTGCTGAGAGGGCACTCTACTCAAGCATCGACTTCTTCGCGACAAGCCAGCTACGCTCGACGAATTGCTAATCATAGCAGACAAGTACGCCACTACCGACTCCTCCATGAAGTCAGAGCTTCGAGTGGATGCATCTGGAAAAGTACTCCCTCCAGCTCCCTAGACGCCAGCTGGTGATAACAGTCGGTGCCAGCACTAGAATGACAACAAGTGCAAGGCCCCGGAGCCGGCTTCAACCAGCCAGTAGGTGGAAAGAGTTGAAGATCAACAGCCAAAGGGTCAGCACGGCCCCAAACGTCAGAAGGGTGGTACGCCTGCTTGGCTGCCCACCTTCTCCTATGAGCAAACCCTCGATGCTCCCTGCAAGTTCCACAACGGTGCGAAGCCATCCAACCACACCACTCGGAAGTGCCATTGGCTAACCCGAATCTCCAAGGGTGAAGGATTGTTGTCTTCTCCGCCTGCTGGCCAGCCAGCACCGCCTCCTCCGCAATAGCCGGCCCGCCCAGTAGCCGCCATCCAAGATGAATTCCCCGAAGAACGTGGAGCCTACATCGTCTTCAGCATTGTGGCTGACGATAGCCGCAGTCGATGCCAGCAGCAGCATGAGGTCAATGCTGTCACTTCAGAAGCCCGAGAATTTATGCACTGGTTTGAGAAGCCCATCAGCTAGAGCCATGCAGATCACCCGGAAGTAATGCCTTCTCTGGGTTCCTATGCCTTGGTGATAACAGTCGTCGCCAGCACTAGAATGACAACAAGTGCAAGGCCCCGCAGCCGACTTCCACCAGCCGGCAGGTGGCAAGAGTTGAAGATCAACAACTACAGGGTCAGCCCGGCCCCAAGCGTCAGAAGGGCAGCACGCTTGCTTGGCTGCCTGCCTTCTCTTATGAGCAAACCCTCGATCCTCCCTGCAAGTTCCACAATGGCGCGAAGCCGTCCAACCACACCACCCGGGTGTGCCACTGGAGAACAAACAACGAAACGGATAAGTTTGTAGTGGGCTTATGGAAAGCATTTCAAAATTAGGAGATGACAACCAGCCACTCACGGGAAAAGAATTGGATAGATATGAACAAGGAGATGAGAAACTTATCTCACCGGAAGGATAAATGAAGAACTTGGGTCATTTATAAGCACCATAAATAGCAACAATCCTTAGGGAAGGCTTTAGGTGAAACATGACACAAGATAACTCCAACGAAGAGGTTGATGGATTTAAAATACGTCATTCTTAACAACATGTGAATCATGAAACATGAACTCAAATTATCAAGAATGACATAATACCACCTCCAATGATACAGAAGAAAGAATTGCACTCCGGATTGCAAGATGAAGAAAACTTTAGCTCCTCTGAAAAGAATCTCAATGAACACTTCGAGAAGGAATTAAATCCTTGATGAACCATCATGTAGAGTCTCCATGAAGAACTCTGGTAATAAAAGAATGATCAAACGAAAGGAAAGAGAAGTTGAAAACACAAGGTGAATCCTTGTAATGATTTAGATGGATCTCCGTGGTGATGTAATTGCGAGAGCTTGGGACTCCGGGAAAGAAAGATGAAAAAAATGAAATGAAGAATTTATTCATCATGAACAAACTCCGAAGGAAGGAATTGATCACTTGGATGAAACAAGAATAAGAATTATGTGGCGTATCCTTCACCAATTTAAATTGATGACAAGCAACAAATTTATCATACTACTTATTCCCGTTGGGAAGGATTAAGAGAGATATAGCATAACTTGAGAAGGTCTTCGACGAACCACCGGTAGGATTGAAAACAATGAATAAATTGATATGATAAACGAAGGAAGAAGAATCTTGGAAGAACCACCGTAAGAATTGAAAAACGAACGAAGGGATGAATCACCGGTAAGAATTAGAGAACGAATGAAGATACTTTAGTGAAAAATTTGATACATGAGAACGAAGAGATCACGAGCTGAATAGAGATCACTTGAACGATGCACCGGTAAGATTTGAAGAACAATAGCTGAAAGCTGAGAATGAATAGACCCGAAATGATGGCCTTCGGAGAATCAAACTGAAAAGACTCTTGAAATGCTCCGGATGGGTGAAAAGAATTCCCACAATCGAAAATAATTATGAGAGGATGGCATCAAGCTAGAATCACGAATCTTTGAGAGAACGTATAAGATTGAGAGAAAAATCTTCTTCGGTCTTCCAATGCAGAAAATGACGATGAGAAACACCACCATGAATTTTTGAGATACTCCGGGATGAAAAATGGAAAGGTTGAACCAACGATGAAAAGAATTTGAAAAAAATCTTGGAGAAAGGCATTTGACTGATGAAAAATTCATTCTTACATCAAACTTTAGAAAAGAATTTGAGAAGCTCCGGAAAAATTAGAAGAGTCGGGTAAGATCCTGGGAAAAGACCTGTGGGTTAGGGCCCACTCAAGAGAAAACACCGTGGAACGATTACTGGAAAAGGAGATAGCACCGGTTGAATTAAACGGCTTGAATGAGATAACAATCTCGAAATAAGATGAACGGATCTTGAATGACAAGACGAGCCTTCTGAGATATCTTCAGCACTCCTGAACAAATGAATAGTGAGAAGTGAATGATTAAGAGGTGCACCGGCATGAGAAAAAACATTTCTGAAACGAGTAAAGAGGATATGATCAACACGAAAGCTTGATTTGAATCCACTAAATAAGATAAAAAAAACGAAGAATGATGAACTTGTAGAGCATTTTCATGAGAACCACCGGGTAAGAACATTGACGGAAAAGAATGGAGAGACTTCTCATCAATAACATGATAGTTGATTAAGAATTCCGAATCCTAGAAGGAAAAAGGGTGGGAGGGCGGGAAAAAACAAAGGCAACTTGGAGACGGATGAAACAAACACCATTGCAAAGAACTGATAATTGATCTTGCTGATGTTGAAATGATCGGATCCACTGAAAGAGAAACACGCCGGTTGAAAAGGATTAACAAGACAAACTCGATGATCGAGAAAGATTAGTATTCACATAGAAATATGAGAACACCACTTAGGAAAGGTATGGAATCCACATTTGACTTCGAAGCAACTCGAATACCACAACTGAAAAACAAAACAAAGGATTGGCTTGCAAAATAAGCCGGAACAAACATATGATAGAGATTTTGTCTGAAGTTTTCGTGGTGTGGCCTACACGGGCTCGATCGTACAACACCATCATGTACAAGGCAGTGCACATGACATACGAAGTGTCCCCGAGTCAGCATAGCCAAGGACTCTTTAAGACACAACGAGACCACTGTAAAACCAACCGTGGATAGGCGGACCACTAGATGTCCAACCCCAATCTCATATCATACATCTGTCGAAAAGATATCCTAAGGACTACTTGAATTCCCACTTATAAACTCCCCAAATTTTTTTGGTTATGCAATCAGGTGTTTGGGATACAGGGGAAGCATCATATCTCACCCAAAACTAGCAAGTCCTACATCCAGCTGTATCCATCCTTCAACACATAACCAAAAACCTTCGGAAATCATTTACCTCAACCTCCGAAAAGCATCTGTTATACGAGTTATGGCAATACTCCCGAACTCCCGCCCCAGTACTGGGTGGCGTCGAGGTTATCTCACCAACAACTGCATAAAAGAGATTTTCGATGTTGGCGAACTCAGGTATTCCAGAACTGCAACAATAAAATTGTGATGACAACACCTCAGAGCTCAACTCCCCGGGACACTGCCACAACCCCTAAATTTCAGGAGGCACCAAGAACAATGTTCTCGTCACAAAACCATCGGAACAATTCCAAGATACCCGCGGGATCCTAAAAAAATCGTGAAATTTGAGAAGAGAAGAGTCAAAACTCTATGTCCGGATGCCTCACCAGAGCGACGAAGGGACTGAGAAGTAAAAAGAATCCTACTCTCCGATATATATAATCCTAAAAGAATCAAAACATTTTTCTAGACTCAACAACGCCAATGATTCGATCAAGCAGGGGGCTCCTAAGTCGGGGAAGGCTCTGATTACCAACTTGTAACGCCCACGATGCGGCTATATCTCCCACGTGTCGAAGCACGACTTAGAGGCATAACCGCATTGTAAGCAATGTCGCAAGTGAGGTAATCTTCACACAACCCATGTAATACATAAGGGAAAGAGATACCTAGTTGGCTTACAATCGCCACTTCACACAATATTGTTGGGGAACGTAGTAATTTCAAAAAAACTCCTATGCACACGCAACATCATGGTGATGCATAGCAATGAGAGGAGGAGAGTGTGATCTACGTACCCTTGTAGATCGACAACGGAAGCGTTGACTTTGATTGATGTAGTCGTACGTCTCCACGGCCCGACCGATCAAGGACCGAAACTACGGCACCTCCGAGTTTTAGCACACGTTCAGCTCGATGACAATCCCCGGACTCCGATCCAGCAAAGTGTCGGGGAAGAGTTCTGTCAGCACGACGGCGTGGTGACGATCTTGATGTACTATCGTCGTAGGGCTTCGCCTAAGAACCGCTACAATGTTATCGAGGATTATGGTGGAAGGGGGCACCGCACACGGCTAAGAATATGATCACGTGGATCAACTTGTGTGTCTAGGGGTGCCCCTTGCCTCCGTATATAAAGGATCCAAGGGGGGGTGCGGCCGGCCCTAGTAGGAGGCGCGCAGGAGGAGTCCTACTCCTACCGGGAGTAGGACTCCCCTCCATTTCCTTGTCCAAGTAGGAGAGGGGGAAGGAGAGAAGGAAAAGGGGGGGCGCCGCCCCTCCCTCCTTGTCCAATTTGGACTAGGGGGAGAGGGGGCGCGCGGTCTGCCCTGGCAGCCCCTCCTGTTCTCCACTTTAGGCCCATGAGGCCCATTAACCCCCCGGGGGGTTCCGGTAACCCCCCGGTGCTCCGGTTTTATCCGAAACTTCCCCGAAACACTTCCGGTGTCTGAATATAGCCGTCCAATATATCAATCTTTATGTCTCGACCATTTCGAGACTCCTCGTCATGTCCGTGATCACATCCGGGACTCCGAACTAACTTTGGTACATCAAAACTCATAAACTCATAATATAACTGTCATTGAAACCTTAAGCGTGCGGACCCTACGGGTTCGAGAACAATGTAGACATGACTGAGACACGTCTCCGGTCAATAACCAATAGCGGGAACTGGATGCCCATATTGGCTCCTACATATTCTACGAAGATCTTTATCGGTCAGACCGCATAACAACATACATTTGTTCCCTTTGTCATTGGTATGTTACTTGCCCGAGATTCGATCGTCGGTATCCAATACCTAGTTCAATCTCGTTACCGGCAAGTCTCTTTACTCGTTCCGTAATACATCATCTCGCAACTAACTCATTAGTTGTAATGCTTGCAAGGCTTATGTGATGTGCACTACCAAGAGGGCCCAGAGATACCTCTCCGACAATCGGAGTGACAAATCCTAATCTCGAAATATGCCAACCCAACATGTACCTTTGGAGACACCTGTAGAGCACCTTTATAATCACCCAGTTACGTTGTGACGTTTGGTAGCACACAAAGTGTTCCTCCGGCAAACGGGAGTTGCATAATCTCATAGTCATAGGAACATGTATAAGTCATGAAGAAAGCAATAGCAACATACTAAACGATCGGGTGCTAAGCTAACGGAATGGGTCATGTCAATCAGATCATTCATCTAATGATGTGATCCCGTTAATCAAATAACAACTCTTTGTTCATGGTTAGGAAACATAACCATCTTTGATTAACGAGCTAGTCAAGTACAGGCATACTAGTGACACTCTGTTTGTCTATGTATTCACACATGTATTATGTTTCCTGGTTAATAAAATTCTAGCATGAATAATAAACATTTATCATGATATAAGGAAATAAATAATAACTTTATTATTGCCTCTAGGGCATATTTCCTTCAGTCTCCCACTTGCACTAGAGTCAATAATCTAGTTCACATCGCCATGTGATTTAACAGCAATAGTTCACATCACCATGTGATTAACACCCATAGTTCACATCGATATGTGACCAACACCCAAAGGGTTTACTAGAGTCAGTAATCTAGTTTCACATCGCTATGTGATTAACACCCAAAGAGTACTAAGGTGTGATCATGTTTTGCTTTTGAGATAATTTTAGTCAATGGGTCTGTCACATTCAGATCCGTAAGTATTTTGCGAATTTCTATGTCAACAATGCTCTGCACGGAGCTACTCTAGCTTATTGCTCCCACTTTCAATATGTATCTAGATCGAGACTTAGAGTCATCCAGATCTGTGTCAAAACTTGCATCGATGTAACCTTTTACGATGAACCTTTTTGTCACCTCCATAATTGAGAAATATTTCCTTATTCCACTAAGGATAATTTTGACCGCTGTCCAGTGATCTACTCTTAGATCACTGTCGTACTCCCTTGCTTAACACAGTGTAGGGTATACAATAGATCTGGTACATAGCATGGCATACTTTATAGAACCTATGGCTGAGGCATAGGGAATGACTTTCATTCTATTTCTATCTTCTGCCATGGTCGGGCTTTGAGTCTTACTCAATTTCACACCTTGTAACACAGGCAAGAACTCTTTCTTTGACTGTTCCATTTTGAACTACTTCAAAATCTTGTCAAGGTTTGTACTTATTGAAAAAACTTATGAAGCATCTTGATCTATCTCTATAGATCTTGATGCTCAATATGTAAGCAGCTTCACCGAGGTCTTTCTTTGAAAAACTCCTTTCAAACACTCCTTTATGCTTTGCAGAATAATTCTACATTATCTCTGATCAACAATATGTCATTCACATATACTTATCAGAAATGTTGTAGTGCTCCCACTCACTTCCTAGTAAATACAGGCTTCACCGCAAGTCTGTATAAAACTATATGCTTTGATCAACTTATCAAAGCGTATATTCCAACTCCGAGATGCTTGCACCAGTCCATAAATGGATCACTGGAGCTTGCATATTTTGTTAGCACCTTTAGGATTGACAAAACCTTCTTGTTGCATCACATACAACTCTTCTTTAATAAATCCATTAAGGAATGTAGTTTTGTTTATCCATTTGCCAGATTTCATAAAATGCGGCAATTGCTAACATGATTCAGACAGACTTAAGCATAGATACGAGTGAGAAACTCTCATCGTAGTCAACACCTTGAACTTGTCGAAAACTTTTGCGACAATTCTAGCTTTGTAGATAGTAACACTACTATCAGTGTCCGTCTTCCTCTTGAAGATCCATTTATTATCAATGGCTTGCCGATCATCGGGCAAGTCCACCAAAGTCCACACTTTGTTCTCATACATGGATCCTATCTCAGATTTCATGGCATCAAGCCATTTATCGGAATCTGGGCTCATCATCGCTTCCTCATAGTTCGTAGGTTCGTCATGGTCAAGTAACATGACCTCCAGAATAGGATTACCGTACCACTCTGGTGCGGATCTCACTCTGGTTGACCTACGAGGTTTGGTAGTAACTTGATCCGAAGTTACATGATCATCATCATTATCTTCCTCACTAATTGGTGCAGGAGTCACAGGAATAGATTTCTGTGATGAACTACTTTCCAATTATGGAGCAGGTACAGTTACCTTATCAAGTTCTACTTTCCTCCCACTCACTTCTTTCGAGAGAAACTCCTTCTCCAGAAAGTTTCCGAACTTAGCAACAAAAGTCTTGCCTTCGGATCTGTGATAGAAGGTGTATCCAATAGTCTCCTTTGGATATCCTATGAAGACACATTTCTCCGATTTGGGTTCGAGCTTATCAGGTTGAAGCTTTTTCACATAAGCATCGCAGCCCCAAACTTTCAGAAACGACAACTTTGGTTTCCTGCCAAACCATAGTTCATAAGGCGTCGTCTCAACGGATTTTGATGGTGCCCTATTTAACGAGAATGCGGCCGTATCCAAAGCATAACCCCAAAACGATAGCGGTAAATCAGTAAGAAACATCATAGATCGCACCATATCTAGTAAAGTACGATTACGACGTTCGGACACACCATTATGTTGTGGTGTTCCGGGTGGCGTGAGTTGCGAAACTATTCCGCATTGTTTCAAATGTACACCAAAATCGTAACTCAAATATTCTCCTCCACGATCAGATCGTAGAAACTTTATTTTCTTGTTACGATGATTTTCAACTTCACTCTGAAATTCTTTGAACTTTTCAAATGTTTCAGACTTATGTTTCATTAAGTAGATATACCCATATCTGCTTAAATCATCTGTGAAGGTCAGAAAATAATGATACCTGCTGCAAGCCTTAATATTCATCGGACCACATACATCCGTATGTATGATTTCCAACAAATCTGTTGCTTGCTTCATTGTTCCGGAGAACGGTGTTTTAGTCATCTTGCCCATAGGGCATGGTTCGCAAGCATCAAGTGATTCATAATCAAGTGATTCCAAAGGCCCATCAGCATGGAGTTTCTTCATGCGCTTTACTCCAATATGACCTAAACGGCAGTGCCACAAATAAGTTGCGCTATCATTATTAACTTTGCATCTTTTGGTTTCAATAATAAGAATATGTGTATCACTACGATCGAGATCCAATGAACTTGTTTCATTGGATGTATGACCATCGAAGGTTTTATTCATGTAAACAGAACAACAATTATTCTCTGATTTTAATGAATAACCGTATTGCAATAAACATGATCAAATCATATTCATGCTCAACGCAAAAACCAAATAACACTTATTTAGGTTCAATGCTAATCCCGAAAGTATAGGGGAGTGTGTGATGATGATCATATCAATCTTGGAACTACTTCCAACACACATCGTCACTTCATCCTTAACTAGTCTCTGTTTATTCTGCAACTCCTGTTTCGAGTTACTACTCTTAGCAACTGAACCAGTATCAAATACCGAGGGGTTGCTATAAACACTAGTAAAGCACATATCAATAACATGTATATCCAATATACCTTTGTTTACTTTGCCATCCTTCTTATCCGCCAATCACTTGGGGTAGTTCCGCTTCCAGTGACCAGTCCCTTTGCAGTAGAAACACTTAGTCTCAGGCTTAGGACCAGACTTGGGCTTCTTCACTTGAGCAGCAACTTGCTTGCTATTCTTCTTGAAGTTCCTCTTCTTCCCTCTGCCCTTTTCTTGAAACTAGTGGTCTTGTCTACCATCAACACTTGATGTTTTTCTCGATTTCTACCTTCGTCAATTTCCGCATTACGAAGAGCTTGGGAATCATTTCCGTTATCCCTTGCATATCATAGTTCATCATGAAGTTCTACTAACTTGGTGATGGTGACTAGAGAATTCTGTCAATCACTATCTTATCTGGAAGATTAACTCCCACTTGATTCAAGCGATTGTAGTACTCAGACAATCTGAGCACATGCTCACTAGTTGAGCGATTCTCCTCCATCTTTTAGCTATAGAACTTGCTGGAGACTTCATCTCTCTCAACTCAGGTATTTGCTTGAAATATTAACTTCAACTTCTGGAACATCTCATATGCTCCATGACGTTCAAAACGTCTTTGAAGTCCCGATTCTAAGCCGTTAAGCATGGTGCACTTAAACTATCAAGTAGTCATCATATTGAGCTAGGCAAATGTTCATAACGTCTGCATCTGCTCCTGCAATAGGTCTGTCACCTAGCGGTGCATCAAGGACATAATTCTTCTGTGCAGCAATGAGGATAAACCTCAGATCACGGATTCAATCCGCATCATTGCTACTAACATCTTTCAACACAATTTTCTCTAGGAACATATCAAAATAAACATATGAAAGCAACAACGCGAGCTATTGATCTACAACATAGATATGCTAATACTACCAGGACTAAGTTCATGATAAATTAGGTTCAATTAATCATATTACTTAAAGAACTCCCACTTAGATAGACATCCCTCTAATCCTCTAAGTGATTACGTGATCCAAGTCAACTAAACCATGTCCGATCATCACGTGAGATGGAGTAGTTTCGTTGGTGAACATCACTATGTTGATCATATCTACTATATGATTCATGCTCGACCTTTTGGTCTCCGTGTTCCGAGGCCATATCTGTATATGCTTGGCTCGTCAAGTATAACCTGGGTATTCCGCGTGTCCAACTATTTTGCACCCGTTGTATTTGAACGTAGAGCCTACCACACCCGATCATCACATGGTGTCTCAGCACGAAGAACTTTCGCAACGGTGCATACTCAGGGAGAACACTTCTTGATAATTAGTGAGAGATCATCTTATAATGCTACCGTCAATCAAAGCAAGATAAGATGCATAAAAGATAAACATCACATGCAATCAATATAAGTGATATGATATGGCCATCATCATCTTGTGCTTGTGATCTCCATCTTCGAAGCACCGTCATGATCACCATCGTCACCAGCGCGACACCTTGATCTCCATCGTAGCATCGTTGTCGTCTCGCCAATCTTATGCTTCTACGACTATCGCTACCGCTTAGTGATAAAGTAAAGCATTACAGGGCGATTGCATTGCATACAATAAAGCGACAACCATATGGCTCCTACCAGTTGCCGATAACTCGGTTACAAAACATGATCATCTCATACAATAAAATTTAGCATCATGTCTTGACCATATCACATCACAACATGCCCTGCAAAAACAAGTTAGACGTCCTCTACTTTGTTTGTTGCAAGTTTTACGTGGCTGCTACGGGCTTAAGCAAGAACCAATCTTACCTACGCATCAAAACCACAACGATAGTTTGTCAAGTTGGTGCTGTTTTAACCTTCGCAACGACCGGGCATAGCCACACTCGGTTCAACTAAAGTTGGAGAAACTGTCACCCACAAGCCACCTATGTGCAAAGCACGTCGGGAGAACCGGTCTCGCGTAAGCGTACGCGTAATGTCGGTCCGGGCCGCTTCGTCCAACAATACTGCCGAACCAAAGTATGACATGCTGGTAAGCAGTATGACTTATATCGCCCACAACTCACTTGTGTTCTACTCGTGCATATAACATCAACATATAAAACCTAGGCTCGGATGCCACTGTTGGGGAACGTAGTAATTTCAAAAAAATTCCTACGCACACGCAAGATCATGGTGATGCATAGCAACGAGAGGAGGAGAGTGTGATCTACGTACCCTTGTAGATCGACAACGGAAGCGTTGACTTTGGTTGATGTAGTCGTACGTCTCCACGGCCCGACCGATCAAGCACCGAAACTACGGCACCTCCGAGTTTTAGCACACGTTCAGCTCGATGACGATCCCCGGACTCCGATCCAGCAAAGTGTCGGGGAAGAGTTCCGTCAGCACGACGGCGTGGTGACAATCTTGATGTACTATCGTCGCAGGGCTTCGCCTAAGCACCGCTACAATGTTATCGAGGATTATGGTGGAAGGGGGCATCGCACACGGCTAAGAATATGATCACGTGGATCAACTTGTGTGTCTAGGGGTGCCCCTTGCCTCCGTATATAAAGGATCCAAGGGGGGTGCGGTGTGACGCTCGGATAATCATGCTACAGTAATCCCACGCTAATCATGCCACGTCACCTCGGTTACTGTTGCTAACCTTGCAATGATTCGAAACCGATTCGAATTCAAATTCATAATCAAGCAAACAATAAAAGATTTCAAATATTAAAACTAAAATGTTCGGAGTGAGCCAAATAATTCATAAGTAATGTTGGTGGATAAACCAAGTGATTATAAAAGTTTAAATGCACTTAACTAGATAAAACTGTAGCAAAAACAATTAATTGAATACTATTAAATTAATAAACAAATGTTAAACTAGCTTATTAGTCACCAAACTTTTTAGGGTAGTGGGTTATTTTGAAACACTATTTTTGGAGCTATTGTCATATTTTACTAAACTAAAAATAAAGTATAACTAAAATAAAACAGAAAGGAAAGAGAATAAAAAGAAAAGAAAACCAGAAACAAAATAAAATAAACCCCCCGGCCAACCGGGCCAGACGGCCCGCCGGTCAGCCCACTGGCCCAGGCCGGCCCCCACCTCACCTACTAACCCCTGGGGACACCGAACCCTAGCCCACTACCCACTCCTCCCCCCACGTTTCCCTCTCTCCCTCGTCTCCTCCCGATCCAGATCTGGATCGGGCGCCGGCGCCCTTCCCCGCGCTTGTCGCCGTCAACCGCCTCACCTCGCTGCCCTCGTCGTCGACCCCTCCACCGACGGACCCCCCCAGTCATCGTCGTCGCCCTGGCTTCGCAGGACGCCGCACCCGAGGACCACCTCGTCGGCGCCTCCTCTCCCCCGTCGCCCATCGACCCCGACACTCACGACGCCGCGGCCACCGTCGCCTTCCTCTTCCTCGCGGGATCTCCTCCTCGCCGGCGTCGCGTCCCCATCTTCCACCCCGAGCACTGCTGCCTAGACCCCACGGCCCCATGGTGAGGCTCCGGCATCTCCTCCTCCTCCCCTGCTCCGGCCACTTCGGCCATGGCCTCGCTCACCGGCGCCCGCACGCGCGCCGGCCGCCCTGGCCGCGCCCGCGCCCCCTGCCTGTGCCCGCGTGGCCTGCCGCCCGTAGTCACCCGTCGGCCTCGTCGTGCTCCCACTTGGCCCCAGACGACGCCCGCGCCCACGGTTCGCACCCGCCGCCCTGCCACAGTCGTCCGTGGCCACCTCCACCCTTGCTTGTCGGTTCCCTGCACCGCCGCCCCGTTTCCGTCCCGCAGTGGCCCTGCTACTGCGCCGCGCCGGCGCGCAGCCCTGGCCACCAGCGTCCCGCCCTGCTAGCCGGCGCTCCCGCTCGGGCGACGCCGTGCCCGATCTCGCCCCTGTCGGCCGCCCGCTCCTGGAGCCCGCGCTCATCCGCTACCGAGCACCCGAACCCGATAGGCCCCTATGGGCCTATGGCAAACGGGCCCCGCCCCAGAACGTTTATAAAAAAACAAACAAAAGGAATTTAAGATAAGAATGATTAAAAATAAAAATGAAATTAATTAATTAATTTATTAATTAGCGAATTGATAAGTTAATTAACTCTATTTAGTGATCTAATTAATTAGTTAGTTTAATTAAACGGTAATTAGATTAGTTATACCCTAATTAGATAATCAGAGTATGACAGCTGGGTCCCACATGTCAGATTGACCCAGTCAACTCCCTGTTGATTGCTGATGTCATGCTAACGTCATGATGACGTCAGCATGCACTATTCTGGATAATGTTAGAATTAAATAGTTAAATAAATTCTAAAAATGATTAAAACTTTAGAAAATCATATAAAATAAATCGTAGCTCAGATGAAAATACTTTCTACATGAAAGTTGCTCAAAACAACGAGACGATCCCGGATACGCAACCCGTTCGTCCGCCACACCCCCCTAACCTATCGAACTTGCAACTTTCCCCCTCCGGCTCCTCTGCCCGAAAACACGGAACCCCGGGAATACTTCCCGGATGCTTCCCCCTTCACCGGTATCACCTCATACCGTGTTAGAACACGTCTAGCTCTGCCTGTTATCCTGTTATGCACTTGCTTGCTATGTATTTACTGTTTCTACCCCCTCTTCTCTTCGGTAGACCCCGTGACGATGCTGATGCCCCAGTTCGACTACGGAGTTGACGACCCCTCTCTCTTGCCAGAGCAACCAGGCAAGCCCCCCCCCCTTGATCACCAGATATCGCCTATTCTACTCTATACTGCTTGCATTAGAGTAGTGTAGCATGTTACTGCTTTCTGTTATACCTATTCTGATGCATAGCCTGGCCTTGTTACTACTGTTGTTACCTTTACCTGCAACCCTACTTGCTTAGTATAGGATGCTAGTATTTCCATCTGTGGCCCTACATTCTTGTCCGTCTGCTGTGCTATACTATCGGGCCGTGATCACTCGGGAGGTGATCACGGGTATATACTATATACTTTATACATGATACATGTGGAGACTAAAGTCGGGTCGGCTGGTGGAGCACCCGCGAGTGGATCTTTGTGGCGGAGCGACAGGGCGGGTTGAGACCGCCTAGGAGAGAGGTGGGCCTGGCCCTGTTCGGCGTTCGCGAATACTTAACACGCTTAACGAGATCTTGGTATTTGATCTGAGTTGGCTACGAACCTATACGCACTAACCAACTACGTGGGAAAGATATGGGCACTCGGCGTCGTGGTATCAGCCGAAGCACTTCGTGACGCCAGCGACTGAGTGGCGCGCGCCGGATTGGGACGTAAGCCTGCTCTTGTATTAAGGGGGCTAGTTCTGCTTTCGGCCGCGTACACAACGTGCAGGTGTGCTATGGGCGATGGGCCCAGACCCCTGTGCGCTTAGGTTTAGACCGGCGTGCTGGCCTCTCTGTTGAGCCTAGGTGGGGCTGCGACGTGTTGATCTTCCGAGGCCGGGCATGACCCGGGAAAGTGTGTCCGGCCAAATGGGATCAAGCGTGTTGGGTAAGTTGGTGCACCCCTGCAGGGAAGTTAATCTATTCGAATAGCCGTGATCTTCGGTAACAGGACGACTTGGAGTTGTACCTTGACCTTATGACAACTAGAACCGGATACTTAATAAAACACACCCTTCCAAGTTCCACAGACAACCCGGTGATCGCTTTTCCACAGGGCGATGAGGGAAGGATCGCCGGGTAGGATTATGCTATGCGATGCTACTGGAGATGCTACTTGGAGATGCTACTTGGAGGACTTCAATCTACTCTCTTCTACATGCTGCAAGACGGAGGTGACCAGAAGCGTAGTCTTCGATAAGACTAGCTATCTCCCTCTTATTCTGGCATTCTGCAGTTCAGTCCACTGATATGGCCCTTTACACATATATCCATGCATATGTAGTGTAGCTCCTTGCTTGCGAGTACTTTGGATGAGTACTCACGGTTGCTTTTCTCCCTCTTTTCCCCTTTCCCTTCTACCTGGTTGTCGCAACTAGATGCTGGAGTCCAGGGGCCAGACGCCACCGTCGATGATGATTCCTACTACACTGGAGGTGCCTACTACTACGTGCAGGCCGCTGACGACGACCAAGAGTAGTTTAGGAGGATCCCAGGCAGGAGGCCTGCGCCTCTTTCGATCTGTATCCCAGTTTGTGCTAGCCTTCTTAAGGCAAACTTGTTTAACTTATGTCTGTACCCAGATAGTGTTGCTTCCGCTGACTCGTCTATGATCGAGCACTTGTATTCGAGCCCTCGAGGCCCCTGGCTTGTATTATGATGCTTGTATGACTTATTTATGTTTTTAGAGTTGTGTTGTGATATCTTCCCGTGAGTCCCTGATCTTGATCGTACACATTTGCGTGCATGATTAGTGTACGATTGAATCGGGGGCGTCACATGCGGCCGGCCCTAGTAGGAGGCGCGCAGGAGGAGTCCTACTCCTACCGGGAGTAGGACTCCCCTCCATTTCCTTGTCCAAGTAGGAGAGGGGGAAGGAGAGAAGGAAAAGGGGGGCGCCGCCCCTCCCTCCTTGTCCAATTCGGACTAGGGGGAGAGGGGGCGCGCGGCCTGCCCTGGCAGCCCCTCCTCTTCTCCACTTTAGGCCCATGAGGCCCATTAACCCCCCGGGGGGTTCCGGTAACCCCCCGGTGCTCCGGTTTTATCGGAAACTTCCCCGGAACACTTCCGGTGTCCGAATATAGCCATCCAATATATCAATCTTTATGTCTCGACCATTTCGAGACTCCTCGTCATGTCCGTGATCACATCCGGGACTCCGAACTAACTTCGGTACATCAAAACTCATAAACTCATAATATAACTGTCATTGAAACCTTAAGCGTGCGGACCCTAAGGGTTCGAGAACAATGTAGACATGACCGAGACACGTCTCCGGTCAATAACCAATAGCGGGACCTGGATGCCCATATTGGCTCCTACATATTCTACGACGATCTTTATCGGTTAGACCGCATAACAACATACGTTTGTTCCCTTTATCATCGGTATGTTACTTGCCCGAGATTCGATCGTCGGTATCCAATACCTAGTTCAATCTCGTTACCGGCAAGTCTCTTTACTCGTTCCGTAATACATCATCTCGCAACTAACTCATTAGTTGTAATGCTTGCAAGGCTTATGTGATGTGCATTACCGAGAGGGCCCAGAGATACCTCTCCGACAATCGGAGTGACAAATCCTAATCTCAAAATACGCCAACCCAACATGTACCTTTGGAGACACCTGTAGAGCACCTATATAATCACCCAGTTACGTTGTGACGTTTGGTAGCACACAAAGTGTTCCTCCGGCAAACGGGAGTTGCATAATCTCATAGTCATAGGAACATGTATAAGTCATGAAGAAAGCAATAGCAACATACTAAACGATCGGGTGCTAAGCTAACGGAATGGGTCATGAATCAGATCATTCATCTCATGATGTGATCCCGTTAATCAAATAACAACTCTTTGTTCATGGTTAGGAAACATAACCATCTTTGATTAACGAGCTAGTCAAGTAGAGGCATACTAGTGACACTCTATTTGTCTATGTATTCACACATGTATTATGTTTCCTGGTTAATACAATTCTACCATGAATAATAAACATTTATCATGATATAAGGAAATAAATAATAACTTTATTATTGCCTCTAAGGCATATTTCCTTCAAATACATGAATAAAACATTACATCAACCAGATACAATCAAGGTCCGGCTACGGAACCAAAATAAAAGAAGACTACCCCAAATGCTACACAGATCCCCGATCGTCCCAACTGGGCTCCACTACTGATCAACTAAAACAAAACAACACAATGAACGAGATCTTCATCGAGCTCCTCCTTGAGCTCGGTTGCGTCACCTGCACGATATCATCGGCACCTGCAAGCTGGTTTTGGAAGTATCTATGAGTCACGGGGACTCGGCAATCTCACACCCTCGTGATCAAGACTATTTAAGCTTATAGGTAGGGAAAAGGTATGTGAGGTGGAGCTGCAGCAAGCACTAGCATATATGGTGGCTACATACGCAAATGAGAACGAGAAGAGAAGGCAAAGCACGATCGAGAATCTATGATCAAGAAGTGATCCTAGACTACTTACGTCCAAGCATAACTCCAACACCGTGTTCACTTCCCGGACCCCGCCGAGAAGAGACCATCACGGCTACACACGTGGTTGATGCATTTTAATTAAGTTAAGGTTTCAGGTTTTCTACAACCGGACATTAACAAATTCCCATCTGCCCATAACCGCGGGCATGGCTTTCGAAAGTTCAAAACCCTCCCGGGGAGTCCCAACTTAGCCCATCACAAGTTCTCACGGTCAACGAAGGATATTCCTTCTCCCAGGAAGACCCGACCAGGCTCGGAATCCCGGTTACAAGACATCTCGACAATGGTAAAACTAAACCAGCAAAGCCATCCGATGTGCCGACAAATCCCGATAGGAGTCGCATGTACCTCGTTCTGAGGGCAACACCGGATGAGACTAGCTACGAGTAAAACCAACCCTCAAGTTTCCCCGAGGTGGCCCCGCAGGCAGCTCAGTTCGGACCAACACTCAGAGAAGCACTGGCCCGGGCGGGTTAAAATAAAGATGACCCTTGAGTCTGCAGAAACCAAGGGAAGGTGGTAGGTTGTTAGTGCAAATGGTAAAACAAAGGTTGGGCCTTGCTGGAGGAGTTTTATTCAAAGCGAACTGTCAAGGCGTTCCCATTATAACCCGACAGTGTAAGGAACGCAAAATCAAGGAACATAACACCGGTATGACGAAAACTAGGGCGGAAAGAGTGGAACAAAACACCAGGCATAAGGCCGAGCCTTCCACCCTTTACCAAGTATATAGATGCATTAATTAAATAAGAAAATATTGTGATATCCCAACAAGATCCATGTTCCAACATGGAACAAACTTCAATCTTCACCTCCAACTAGCAACGCTATAAGAGGGGCTGAGCAAAGCGATAACATAGCCAAACAATGGTTTACTAGGACAAGGTGGGTTAGAGGCTTGGCTCAACAATATGGGAGGCATGATATAGCAAGTGGTAGGTATTTGCAGCATAGGCATAGCAAAAGAGCGAGCATCTAGCTAACAAAGATAGAAGTGATTTCGAGGGTATGGTCATCTTGCCTGGAATCCTGCAAGGAAGAAGAACGAGTCCATGAAGAAGACAAACGGTCGTAGTCGAACGGGTCCTCACAAACACGACGTTATTGGAACCAACCTGAAGAAGCAACACCGGAAAGAAGCACACAGCAAAGTAAACAACCATCACATAAACATGGCATGATGCACAATCAAGTATGATGCATGTCCGGTTTGATGAAACATGACATGGCAAAATGCACAAACAATCCTACAAATTAAGTGGAGCTCAATATGCAACTCCGTTGCATATTGACGAAACACCACATTCAAATTATTTAGTTCGATCTCAGTTATGTACCCAACAATATTAAATGTAGTTAAACATGTCAAGAGGTGAAACATAAAGGAATTATCTATCTAGACAATTTAAATGGGGCCGGATATAGCAAACAACAAATCCGGTAAGTCCCCATATGCATTTAGCAAATTAATACAAACAACAATTTAAACATTTTAATTGTTGTTATCATGATGCAGATGACATGTGCAAGTTTATGCAATTTTTATTAAAAGTTGACAAGAGTATTATGAAGCATTTGTCACCGTGGTGGAAAGAAAAAGGGTTCCACGGCAACGATAACGAAAACGGTGCCACGGCAACATTCCGGTTCCGGTAACTCGATTGAGATACCGATGCAAAGGAGAAGTATGCGGATGCGTGCAAAAGATGGTGGGGCGCTCCTGGATTCCGGATGTCCCACGAGATGATGGTAACAAGGCAAAAGAGGGGCAACATGCATCGACAATTCGAGCACGGAGCAAGCACGATCATCTCATACATCACACATGCATTAGTTCACGGGCGGTCGTCTCGGCGGTTATTCCTTTCGGAGCGTGCACGCGAGACAGTTCTCATTCGGTGCAAAGTGGAGGAAGTAGACGTTCTCGCGATGGCGGTAGTGGAAGTAGTCGTTCTCGCACGCTCTAGGGTCGACGGTAGAGGTTCTCGCGATCTCGGCGACGGTAGTGGTACATGTTTATCGTTGCATGAGTTTCCGTAGACGTTCATGTTATCGGTGTCGTGGTACTTGAGTTCTTCGAACTTTCCGGTCCCGTTCTTGCGACGGTAGTCGTTCACGTTCGTTTCAGAGAGGTACTTGATGACTACAACATCTTTGGAGCGACGGTAGTTGTACACGATCCACGAGACGTCGATCGTTCGGGGTCCGACTTGCGGTTCTTGCCGACATGAGGCATTTTTGTGTAGACGAACTTGGCGCATCCGAAGGGTCACACTTGCCGTCGTGGGACTTGATGGTCTTGACAAAACGAAGGGGTACTCGGCAAAACCCTGTTCTTCGGAGGTCGACGGTAGTGGTTCTCGTATCAACATGGTGTGGTTGTACTTGACGGTTCCGGTCTTGCGTGCGAACGAAGGATCACAGAAACATGGGGGTGCAAGTGGTGCCGATGTGGAACTTTGCAGCGATCATGGAGAGCCTCGGGGCTGCATCTCGGCAGTCCAACGACAAGAAGCGGTCACGGCGAGGTACACGGGACAGCGAGGTGAGGTAGGGGATGGACTGCTGCTGCAGAGAACTTGGCGTAGGGACGAGGGCCTGCCGGACCCGACGAGGAGGTCGGGGTCGACGCTGACACGGCGAGAGACGTCGGGCTTCGCATGAGAAGGAGGTACCGGGCGGCGCACGGCTATGGAGGAGAGGGAGGATGCGGCGGGGCGCTTACTGGATGGAGCAGGGGCGACGAAGCGGGCAGAGCAGTAGCGCTCGTGCTCAGCGGCGGGGCAGCGAATTCGCGGCGTAGACGGAAGAAGAGGGCAACGCGAGGTAGGGGGCGCCGGAGTTGGCCTCCAGTGGCGGTGCGGGAGGCCCGGCGTGGCGTCCTGGCGAGGCAACGGCGCGGAGGAGGGCCGACGAGGGGGCGCGATGGAGCTCCACGGGCTTGGCGTGGCGGCCATCGCGGGAGACGGGGAGGAGGCGAGATGGTGCGGCGGCAGCCTCACCGGAGTGGGGAAGGCGGCGGCACTGGTGGGAGAAGGAGGCGGGGGCGCGGGCTCGCGCATGCTGGGGAGCGCCTCTCCCTAGCGATGCGTGTGGGAGCGAGAGGGAGAGGTGGGTCGAGCGGTTCCTGGGAACCGTGTGTGTGGGGGTGTTGGCGGCGGTGGATGAGGACGAGAGGGAGAGGTGAGTGGGATCGGGCAGGGAGAGGTTAGGTTTAGGAGGGATTGGGCCAGGGAGGCCCAGTCGGTCAGCTCGTCAGCTGGGCTGTAGGGGCCCAAGAGGGCTACGGGGATGGATGGCCTAGCTGGATCTCTCCCTCCGTTTTCTATTACTCATAAGAAGAAGAAAAAACATAGGAGATAAAAGAAATGAACAGAGGAGTAGCAAAGGAGTTTGACAAGGAGATAAATCTTTCCGGACTCACAAAAATTAGCTCGGTCCAAGAAAAATAGGAGTGGACACGTTTGCAAGAATTAAATTCAAAGTCATTTGGATTTAATTCAAATGATTTGATCAAGGACTAGGAACTAGAAGTGTCCAAAAAATGTTAAGATTCTTGGTGGAGCTCCGGGATATGATGAAAGACTAAATGGCAAACGTTGGAGACCAAGAATGATATTTTGCAAGTGTGTTTATGGGTGAATCCAAATTAATGGGATATTTATAATAGCTCCCTAGATATTAGGAGGATAATGTTATAAAGAGAAGTCACTCTTCCCTCGATTTAAATGGATCGAAGATCCACAAAAATTATTTAGCTGAGATGCAAAAGATTTATGACATGATGCAATGCACATGATGCAAAGATGAATGCAACAAACCAACAACTCACACGATGAAAAACTCGGAAACCCTGGAAGGCATCTGAAGCTCTGGTCTTGGGGCGTCACAACACTTCACCACTACGAGAGGATCTCGTCCCGAGATCTAGAATGGCACCGGAGGGAAAACAGAAAAGAAAGAGAAGAGGTAAAACTAAGTTGCTTCTTTGACAAACGAGTGAAACCACAAACCTTGAGAGGTTGAACAAATTGAAAGAAAAAAAAACAAAGATGAACAAAGTTGAAAACACTCCGTTCGAAAAGAGGAACAAGGAACATTACTAGAGCCTTGTAGGTTTAAAGACAAAAGACAAGGATTGCAATGGACAAGAAGTACATGCAAACACTCCGGTAGAACGAGATGCACAAGGAACGATAAGGATCAATTACGACAACACTCCGGTTGAAAATGGAAGGTAAAGAATATGAGCTTGGCAAAACGAAAGCACTTGGATGAAGACTCCGATTAGAAGAGGAATGATAGACATAACACTCCGGTTAAATGGATAAGCAAAGGAAAGAACACGATCCTCATAATTCGAGATGACGAGTGAAAAGAGCAACAACACAAAGCCTCCGGGAGAAAGAATAGAAGATCGATCATTAGAATAAGAATGGAGAAGAAAAGCCAGCTTCTGCCACAAATGAGCTTGTAGAGCACCCTTCGAAGAAGGTTACAACGGAGTTGTTGGAGAACAAACAACGAAACGAATAAGTTTGTAGTGGGCTTATGGAAAGCATCTAAAAATTAGGAGGTGACAACCGGCCACTCACGGGAAAAGAATTGGATAGATATGAACAAGGAGATGAGAAACTTATCTCACCGAAAGGATAAATGAAGAACTTGGGTCATTTATAAGCACCATAAATAGCAACAATCCTTAGGGAAGGCTTTAGGTGAAACATGACACAAGATAACTCCAACGAAGAGGTTGATGGATTTAAAATACCTCATTCTTAACAACATGTGAATCATGAAACATGAACTCAAATTATCAAGAATGACATAATACCACCTCCAATGATACGGAAGAAAGAATTGCACTCCGGATTGCAAGATGAAGAAAACTTGAGCTCCTCTGAAAAGAATCTCAATGAACACTTTGAGAAGGAAATAAATCCTTGATGAACCATCATGTAGAGTCTCCATGAAGAACTCCGGTAATAAAAGAATGATCAAACGAAAGGAAAGAAAAGTTGAAAACACAAGGTGAATCCTTGTAATGATTTAGATGGATCTCCGTGGTGATGTAATTGCGAGAGCTTGGGACTCCGGGAAAGAAGGATGAAAAAAATGAAATGAAGAATTTATTCATCATGAAAAAACTCCGAAGGAAGGAATTGATCACTTGGATGAAACAAGAATAAGAATTATGTGGCGTATCCTTCACCAATTTAAATTGATGACAAGCAACGAATTTAACATACCACTTATTCCCGTTGGGAAGGATTAAGAGAGATATAGCATAACTTGAGAAGGTCTTCGATGAACCACCGGTAGGATTGAAAACAATGAATAAATTGATATGATAAATGAAGGAAGAAGAATCTTGGAAGAACCACCATAAGAATTGAAAAACGAACGAAGTAAAGGGATGAATCACCGGTAATAATTAGAGAACGGATGAAGATACTTTAGTGAAAAAATTGATACATGAGAACAAAGAGATCACGAGCTGAATAGAGATCACTTGAACGATGCCGGTAAGATTTGAAGAACAATAGCTGAAAGCTGAGAATGAATAGACCCGAAATGATGGCCTTCGGAGAATCAAACTGAAAAGACTCTTGAAATGCTCCGGATGGGTGAAAAGAATTCCCACAATCGAAAATAATTATGAGAGGATGGCATCAAGCTAGAATCACGAATCTTTGAGAGAACGTATAAGATTGAGAGAAAAATCTTCTTGGGTCTTCCAATGCAGAAAATGACGACGAGAAACACCACCATGAATTTTTGAGATACTCCGGGATGAAAAATGGAAAGGTTGGACCAACGATGAAAAGAATTTGAAAAAAATCTTGGAGAAAGGCATTTGACTAATGAAAAATTCATTCTTACGTCAAACTTTAGAAAAGAATTTGAGAAGCTCCGGAAAAATTAGAAGAGTCAGGTAAGATCCTGGGAAAAGACCTGTGGGTTAGGGCCCACTCAAGAGAAAACACCATGGAACGATTACTAGAAAAGGAGATAGCACCAGTTGAATTAAACGGCTTGAATGATATAACAACCTCGAAATAAGATGAACGGATCTTGAATGACAAGACGAGCCTTCTGAGATATCTTCAGCACTCCCGAACAAATGAATAGCGAGAAGTGAATGATTAAGAGGTGCACCGGCATGAGAAAAAACATTTGAAACAAGGAAAGAGGATATGATCAACACGAAAGCTTGATTTGAATCCACTGAAGAAGATAAAAAAATGAAGAATGACGAACTTGTAGAGCATTTTCATGAGAACCACTGGGTAAGAACATTGACAGAAAAGAATGGTGAGACTTCTCATCAATAACATGATAGTTGATTAAGAATTCTGAATCCTAGAAGGAAAAAGGGTGGGAGGGCGGGGAAAAAACAAAGGCAACTTGGAGACAGATGAAACAAACACCGTTGCAAAGAACTGATAATTGATCTTGCTGATGTTGAAATGATCGGATCCACTAAAAGAGAAACACGCCAGTTGAAAAGGATTAACAAGACAAACTCGATGATCGAGAAGGATTAGTATTCACATAGAAATATGAGAACACCACTTAGGAAAGGTATGGAATCCACATTTGACTTCGAAGCAACTCGAATACCACAACTGAAAAATAAAACAAAGGATTGGCTTGCAAAATAAGCCGGAACAAACATATGATAGAGATTTCGTCTGAAGTTTTCGTGGTGGGGCCTACACGGGCTCGATCGTACAACACCATCATGTACAAGGCAGTGCACATGACATACGAAGTGTCCCCGAGTCAGCATAGCCAAGGACTCATTAAGACATAACGAGACCACTGTAAAACCAACCGTGGATAGGCGGACCACTAGACGTCGAACCCCAATATCATATCATACAGCTGTCGAAAAGATATCCTAAGGACTACTTGAATTCCCACTTATAAACTCCCGAAATTTTTTTGGTTATGCAATCAGGTGTTTGGGATACAGTGGAAGCATCATATCTCACCCAAAACTAGCAAGTCCTACATCCAGCTATATCCATTCTTCAACACATAACCAAAAACCTTCGGAAATCGTTTACCTCAACCTCCGAAAAGCATCCGTTATACCAGTTATGGTAATACTCCCGAACTCCCGTCCCAGTACTGGGTGGCGTCGAGGTTATCTCACCAACAACTGCATAAAAGAGATTTTCGATGTCGCCGAACTCAGGTATTCCAGAACTGCAACGATAAAATTGTGATGACAACACCTCGGAGTTTAACTCCCCGGGACACTGCCACAACCCCTAAATGTCAGGAGGCACCAAGAACAATGTTCTTGTCACAAAACCATCGGAACGATTCCAAGATATCCGCATGATCCTAAAAAAAATTCGTGAAATTTGAGAAGAGAAGAATCAAAACTCTACGTCCGGATGCCTCACCAGAGCGACGAAGGGACTGAGAAGTAAAAAGAATCCTACTCTTCGATATATATAATCCTAAAAGAATCAAAACATTTTTCTAGACTCAACAACGCCAATGATTCGATCAAGCATGGGGCTCCTAAGTCGGGGAAGGCTTTGATTACCAACTTGTAACGCCCATGATGCGGCTATATCTCCCACGTGTCGAAGCACGACTTAAAGGCATACACGCATTGTAAGCAATGTTGCAAGTGAGGTAATCTTCACACAACCCATGTAATACATATGGGAAAGAGATACATAGTTGGCTTATAATCGCCACTTCACACAATACATGAATAAACCATTACATCAACCAGATACAATCAAGGTCCGGCTACGGAACCAAAATAAAAGAAGACTACCCCAAATGCTACACAGATCCCCGATCGTCCCAACTGGGCTCCACTACTGATCAACTGAAACAAAACAACACAATGAACGAGATCTTCATCGAGCTCCTCCTTGAGCTCGGTTGCGTCACCTGCACGATATCATCGGCACCTGCAAGCTGGTTTTGGAAGTATCTGCGAGTCACGGGGACTCGGCAATCTCACACCCTCGCGGTCAAGACTATTTAAGCTTATAGGTAGGGAAAAGGTATGTGAGGTGGAGCTGCAGCAAGCACTAGCATATATGGTGGCTACATACGCAAATGAGAACGAGAAGAGAAGGCAAAGCATGTTCGAGAATCTATGATCAAGAAGTGATCCTAGACTACTTACGTCCAAGCATAACTCCAACACCGTGTTCACATCCCGGACCCCGCCGAGAAGAGACCATCACGGCTACACACGTGGTTGATGCATTTTAATTAAGTTAAGGTTTCAGGTTTTCTACAACCGGACATTAACAAATTCCCATCTGCCCATAACCGCGGGCATGGCTTTCGAAAGTTCAAAACCCTCCAGGGGTGTCCCAACTAAGCCCATCACAAGCTCTCACGGTCAACGAAGGATATTCCTTCTCCCAGGAAGACCCGACCAGGCTCGAAATCCCGGTTACAAGACATCTCGACAATGGTAAAACTAAACCAGCAAAGCCATCCGATGTGCCGACAAATCCCGATAGAAGTCGCACGTACCTCGTTCTCAGGGCAACACCGGATGAGACTAGCTACGAGTAAAACCAACCCTCAAGTTTCCCCGAGGTGGCCCCGCAGGCAGCTCAGTTCGGACCAACACTCGGAGAAGCACTGGCCCCGGGGGGGTTAAAATAAAGATGACCCTTGAGTCTGTAGAACCCAAGGGAAGGTGGTAGGTTGTTAGTGCAAATGGTAAAACAAAGGTTGGGCCTTGCTGGAGGAGTTTTATTCAAAGCGAACTGTCAAGGGGTTCCCATTATAACCCGACCGTGTAAGGAACGCAAAATCAAGGAACATAACACCGGTATGACGGAAACTAGGGCGGAAAGAGTGGAACAAAACACCAGGCATAAGGCCGAGCCTTCCACCCTTTACCAAGTATATAGATGCATTAATTAAATAAGAAAATATTGTGATATCCCAATAAGATCCATGTTCCAACATGGAACAAACTTCAATCTTCACCTCCAACTAGCAACGCTATAAGAGGGGCTGAGCAAAGCGGTAACATAGCCAAACAACGGTTTACTTGGACAAGGTGGGTTAGAGGCTTGGCTCAACAATATGGGAGGCATGATATAGCAAGTGGTAGGTATCGCAGCATAGGCATAGCAAAAGAGCGAGCATCTAGCTAGCAAAGATAGAAGTGATTTCGAGGGTATGGTCATCTTGCTTGGAATCCCACAAGGAAGAAGAACGAGTCCATGAAGAAGACAAACGGTCGTAGTCGAACGGGTCCACACAAACACGATGTTATCGGAACCAACCCGAAGAAGCAACACCAGAAAGAAGCACACAACAAAGTAAACAACCATCACATAAACATGGCATGATGCACAATCAAGTATGATGCATGTCCGGTTTGATGAAACATGACATGGCAAAATGCACAAACAATCCTACAAATTAAGTGGAGCTCAATATGCAACTCCGTTGCATATTGACGAAACACCACATTCAAATTATTTAGTTCGATCTCAGTTATGTACCCAACAATATTAAATGTAGTTAAACATGTCAAGAGGTGAAACATAAAGGAATTATCTATCTAGACAATTTAAATGGGGCCGGATATAGCAAACAACAAATCCGGTAAGTCCCCATATGCATTTAGCAAATTAATACAAACAACAATTTAAACATTTTAATTGTTGTTATCGTGATGCGGATGACATGTGCAAGTTTATGCAATTTTTATTAAAAGTTGACAAGAGTATTATGAAGCATTTGTCACCGTGGTGGAAAGAAAAAGGGTTCCACGATAACGATAACGAAAACGGTGCCACGGCAACATTCCGGTTCCGGTAACTCGATTGAGATACCGATGCAAAGGAGAAGTGTGCGGATGCGTGCAAAAGATGGTGGGGCGCTCCTGAATTCCGGATGTCCCACGAGATGATGGTAACAAGGCAAAAGAGGGGCAACGTGCATCGACAATTCAAGCACGGAGCAAGCACGAGCATCTCATACATCACACATGCATTAGTTCACGGGCGGTCGTCTCGGCAGTTATACCTTTCGGAGTGTGCACGCGGGGCAGTTCTCGTTCGGTGCAAAGTGGAGGAAGTAGATTTTCTCGTGATGGCGGTAGTGGAAGTAGTCGTTCTCGCACGCTCTAGGGTCGACGGTAGAGGTTCTCGCGATCTCAGCGACGGTAGTGGTACATGTTTATCATTGCATGAGTTTCCGTAGACGTTCATGCCATCGGTGTCGTGGTACTTGGGTTCTTCGGACTTTCCGGTCCCGTTCTTGCGACGGTAGTCGTTCACATTCATTTCGGAGAGGTACTTGATGACTCCAACATCTTTGGAGCGACGGTAGTTGTACACGGTCCACGAGACGTCGATCGTTCGGGGTCCAACTTGCGGTTCTTGCCGACATGAGGCGTTTTTGTGTAGACGAACTTGGCGCATCCGAAGGGTCACACTTGTCGTCGTGGGACTTGATGGTCTTGACAAAATGAAGGGGTACTCGGCAAAACCCTGTTCTTCGGAGGTCGACGGTAGTGGTTCTCGTATCAACATGGTGTGGTTGTACTTGACGGTTCCGGTCTTGGCGTGCGAACGAAGGATCACAGAAACATGGGGGTGCAAGTGGTGCCGATGTGGAACTTTGCAGCGATCATGGAGAGCCTCGGGGCTGCATCTCGGTAGTCCAACGACAAGATGCGGTCACGGCGAGGTACACGGGACAGCGAGGTGAGATAGGGGATGGACTGCTGCTGCAGAGAACTTGGAGTAGGGACGAGGATTTGCCGGACCCGACGAGGAGGTCGGGGTCGACGCTGACACGACGAGAGACGTTGGGCTTCGCATGAGAAGGAGGTACCGGGCGGCGCATGGCCACGGAGGAGAGGGAGGGAGCAGGGGCGGCGAAGCGGGCAGAGCAGTAGCGCTCGTGCTCAGCAGCGGGGCAGCGAATTCGCGGCGTAGACGGAAAGAGAGGGCGACGCGAGGCAGGGGGCGCCGGAGTTGGCCTCCAGTGGCGGCGCGGGAGGCCCGGCGTGGCGTCCTGGCGAGGCAACGGCGCGGAGGAGGGCCGACGAGGGGGCGCGATGGAGCTCCACGGGCTTGGCGTGGCGGCCATCGCGGGAGACGGGGAGGAGGCGAGATGGCGCGGCGGCAGCCTCACCGGAGTGGGGAAGGCGGCGGCACTGGTGGGAGAAGGAGGCGGGGGCGCGGGCTCGCGCATGCTGGGGAGCGCCTCTCCCTAGCGATGCGTGTGGGAGCAAGAGGGAGAGGTGGGTCGAGCGGTTCCTGGGAACCGTGTGCGTGGGGGTGTTGGCGGCGGTGGATGAGGACGAGAGGGAGAGGTGAGTGGGATCGGGCAGGGAGAGGTTAGGTTTAGGAGGGATTGGGCCAGGGAGGCACAGTCGGTCAGCTTGTCAGCTGGGCTGTAGGGGCCCAAGAGGGCTACGGGGATGGATGGCCTAGCTGGATCTCTCCCTTCGTTTTCTATTACTCATAAGAAGAAGAAAAAACATAGGAGATAAAAGAAATGAACAGAGGAGTAGCAAAGGAGTTTGACAAGGAGATAAATCTTTCCGGACTCACAAAAATTAGCTCGGTCCAAGAAAAATAGGAGTGGACACGTTTGCAAGAATTAAATTCAAAGTCATTTGGATTTAATTCAAATGATTTGATCAAGGACTAGGAATTAGAAGTGTCCAAAAAATGTTAAGATTCTTGGTGGAGCTCCGGGATATGATGAAAGACTAAATGGCAAACGTTGGAGACCAAGAATTAAGATAACAAAGGCATTGGGATATTTTGCAAGTGTGTTTATGGGTGAATCCAAATTAATGGGATATTTATAATAGCTCCCTAGATATTAGGAGGATAATGTTATAAAGAGAAGTCACTCTTCCCTTGATTTAAATGGATCGAAGATCCACACAAATTATTTTGCTGAGATGCAAAAGATTTATGACATGATGCAATGCACATGATGCAAAGATGAATGCAACAAACCAACAACTCACACGACGAAAAACTCGGAAACCCTGGAAGGCATCTAAAGCTCCGGTCTTGGGGCGTCACAGTTGATCATGTTTTGCTCGTGAGAGAGGCTTAGTCAACGGGTGTGCAACATTTAGATCCGTATGTATCTTGCAAATCTCTATGTCTCCCTCCTTGACTTGATCATGGATGGAATTGGAGCATCTTTTGATGTGCTTGGTTCTCTTGTGAAATCTGGATTCCTTTGCCAAGGCAATTGCACCAGTATTGTCACAAAAGATTTTCATTGGACCCGATGCACTAGGTATGACACCTAGATCGGATATGAAATCCTTCATCCAGACTCCTTCATTTGCTACTTCCGAAGCAGCTATGTACTCCGCTTCACACGTAGATCCCGCCACGACGATCTGCTTGGAATTGCACCAACTGACAGCTCCACCATTTAATAAAAACACGTATCCGGTTTGTGACTTAGAGTCATCTGGATCAGTGTCAAAGCTTGCATCGACGTAACCGTTTACGACAAGCTCTTTGGCACCTCCATAAACGAGAAACATATCCTTAGTCCTTTTCAGGTATTTCAGGATGTTCTTGACCGCTGTCCAGTGATCCACTCCTGGAATACTTTGATACCTCCATGCTAAACTAATAGCAAGGCACACATCAGGTCTGGTACATAGGATTGCATTCATGATAGAATCTATGACTGAAGCATAAGGAATGACTTTCATTTTCTCTCTATTTTCTGCAGTGGTCGGCATTGAGTCTGGCTCAAGTTCACACCTTGTAACATAGGCAAGAACCCTTTCTTTGCCTGATCCATTTTGAACTTCTTCAAAACTTTATCAAGGTATGTGCTTTGTGAGGGTCCAATTAAGCGTCTTGATCTATCTCTATAGATCTTGATGCCCAATATATAAGCAGCTTCACCAAGGTCTTTCATTGAAAATTCTTATTCAAGTATCCTTTTATGCTATTCAGAAATTCAGTAACATTTCCGATCAACAATATGTCATCTACATATAATATCAGAAATGCTACAGAGCTCCCACTCACTTTCTTGTAAATACAGGCTTCTCCAAAAGTCTGTATAAAACCATATGCTTTGATCACACTATCAAAGCGTATATTCCAACTTCGAGAGGCTTGCACCAGTCCATAAATGGATCGCTGGAGCTTGCACACTTTGTTAGCACCTTTTGGATCGACAAAACCTTCTGGTTGCATCATATACAACTCTTTTTTAAGATATCCATTAAGGAATGCAGTTTTGACATCCATTTGCCAAATGTCATAATCAAAAATGCGGCAATTGCTAACATGATTCGGATGAACTTAAGCATCGCTACGGGTGAGAAGGTCTCATCGTAGTCAACTCCTTGCACTTTTCGAAAACCTTTTGCAACAAGTCGAGCTTTGTAGACAGTAACATTACCGTCAGCGTCAGTCTTCTTCTTGAAGATCCATTTATTCTCTATGGCCTGCCAATCAATGGGAAAGTGGACCAAAGTCCATACTTTGTTCTCATACATTGATCCCATCTCAGATTTCATGGCCTCTAGCCATTTTGTGGAATTTGGGCTCATCATCGCTTCCTCATAGTTCGTAGGTTCATCATGGTCAAGTAACATGACCTCCAGAATAGGATTACCGTACCACTCTGGTGCGGATCTCACTCTGGTTGACCTACGAGGTTCGGTAGTAACTTGATAGAAGTTTCATGATCAACATCATTAGTTTCCTCACTTACTGGTGTAGGAATCACTGGAACTGATTTCAGTGATGAACTACTTTCCAATAAGGGAGCAGGTACAATTACCTCATCAAGTTCTACTTTCGTCCCACTCACTTCTTTCAAAAGAAACTCCTTCTCTAGAAAGGATCCATTCTTAGAAACGAATAACTTGCCTTCAGATCTATGATAGAAGGTGTACCCAACAGTCTCCTTTGGGTATCCTATGAAGACACATTTCTCCGATTTGGGTTCGAGCTTATCAGGTTGAAGTTTCTTCACATAAGCATCGCAGCCCCAAACTTTAAGAAACGACAACTTGGGTTTCTTGCCAAACCACAGTTCATAAGGTGTCGTCTCAACGGATTTAGATGGTGCCCTATTTAACATGAATGCAGCTATCTCTAAAGCATAACCCCAAAACGATAGTGGTAAATCAGTAAGAGACATCATAGATCGCACCATATCTAGTAAAGTACGATTACAACGTTGGGACACACCATTACGCTGTGGTGTTCCGTGTGGCGTGAGTTGCAAAACTATTCTGCATTGTTTCAAATGAAGACCAAACTCGTAACTCAAATATTCTCCTCCATGATCGGATCATAGAAACTTTATTTTTCTTGTTACGATGATTTTCCACTTCACTCTGAAATTCTTTGAACTTTTCAAATGTTTTAGACTTATGTTTCATTAAGTAGATATACCCATATCTATTCAAATCATCTGTGAATGTGAGAAAATAATGATATCCACCACGAGCCTTAATGTTCATTGGACCACATACATCAGTATGTATGATTTCCAATAACTCTGTTGCTCGCTCCGTTGTTCCGGAGAACGGAGTTTTAGTCATCTTGCCCATGAGGCATGGTTTTCAAGTACCATGTGATCCATAATCAAGTGATTCCAGAAGTCCATCAGAATGGAGTTTCTTCATGCGCTTTACACCAATATGACACAAACGGCAGTGCCACAAATAAGTTGCACTATCATTATCAACTCTGCATCTTTTGGCTTCAGTACTATGAACATGTGTATCACTACTATCAAGATTTAGTAAAAATAGACCACTCATCAAGGGTGCATGACCATAAAAGATATTACTCATATAAATAGAACAACCATTATTCTCTGATTTAAATGAATAACCGTCTCGCATCAAACAAGATCCAATATAATGTTCATGCTCAACGCTGGCACCAAATAACAATTATTTAGGTCTAAAACTAATCCCGAAGGCAGATGTCGAGGCAGCGTGCCGATGGCGATCACATCGACTTTGGAACCATTTCCCATGCGCATCGTCACCTCGTCCTTAGCCAATCTTCGCTTAATCCGTAGCCCTTGTTTCGAGTTGCAAATGTTAGCAACTGAACCAGTATCAAATACCCAGGCGCTACTGCGAGCATTAGTAAGGTACACATCAATAACATGTATATCAAATATACCTTTCACTTTGCCATCCATCTTCTCCGCCAAATCCTTGGGGCAGTTCCGCTTCCAGTGACCAGTCCCTTTGCAGTAGAAGCACTCAGTCTTAGGCTCAGGCCCAGACTTGGGTTTCTTCACTTGGGCAGCAACTGGCTTGTTGTTCTTCTGGAAGTTCCCCTTATTCCCTTTACCCTTTTTCTTAAAACTGGTGGTATTGTTGACCATCAAGACTTGATGCTCCTTCTTGATTTCTACCTCCGCAGCCTTTAGCATTGCGAAGAGCTCAGGAATCGTCTTATCCATCCCTTGCATATTATAGTTCATCACGAAGCTCTTGTAGCTTGGTGGCAGTGATTGAAGAACTCTATCAATGACACTATCATCAAGAAGATTAACTCCTAGCTGAGTCAAGTGGTTGTGGTACCCGGACATTCTGAGTATATGTTCACTGACAGAACTATTCTCCTCCATTTTGCAGTTGTAGAATTTATTGGAGACTTCATATCTCTCAATCCGGGCATTTTCTTGAAATATTAACTTCAACTCCTGGAACATCTTATATGCTCCATGACGTTCAAAATGTCGTTGAAGTCCCGGTTCTAAGCCGTAAAGCATGGCACACTGAACTATCGAGTAGTCATCAGCTTTGCTCTGCCAGGTGTTCACAACATCTGGCATTACTCCTGCAGCAGGTTTGTCACCTAGCGGTGCTTCCAGGACGTAATTCTTCTATGCAGCAATGAGGATAATCCTCAAGTTATGGACCCAGTCCGTGTAGTTGCTACCATCATCTTTCAACTTAGCTTTCTCTAGGAACACATTAAAATTCAACGGAACAACAGCACGGGCCATCTATCTACAACAACATAGACATGCAAAATACTATCAGGTACTAAGTTCATGATAAATTAAAGTTCAATTGATCAAATTACTTAAGAACTCCCACTTAGATAGACATCTCTCTAATCATCAAAGTGATCACGTGATCCATATCAACTAAACCATGTCCGACCGTCACGTGAGATGGAGTAGTTTTCAATGGTGAACATCACTATGTTGATCATATCTACTATATGCTTCACGCTCGACCTTTCGGTCTCAGTGTTCCGAGGCCATATCTGCATATGCTAGGGTCGTCAAGTTTAACCCGAGTATTCTGCGTGTGCAAAACTTTCTTACACCCGTTGTAGATGAATGTTGAGCTTATCACACCCGATCATCACGTGGTGTCTCGGCACGATGAACTTTGGCAATGGTGCATACTCAGGGAGAACACTTATACCTTGAAATTTCTTATAATGCTACCGTCAAACAAAGCAAAATAAGATGCATAAAGGATAAACATCACATGCAATCAATATAAGTGATATGATATGGCCATCATCATCTTGTGCCTTTGATCTCCATCTCCAAAGCACCGTCATGATCACCATCATCACCAGCGCGACACCTTGATCTCCATCGTAGCATCGTTGTCGTCTCGCCAACTATTGCTTCTACGACTATCGCTACCGCTTAGTGATAAAGTAAAGCAATTACAGGGCGATTGCATTGCATACAATAAAGCGACAACCATATGGCTCCTACCAGTTGTCGATAACTCCGTTACAAAACATGATCATCTCATACAATAAATATAGCATCATGTCTTGACCATATCACATCACAACATGCCGTGCAAAAACAAGTTAGACGTCCTCTACTTTGTTGTTGCAAGTTTTACGTGGCTGCTACGGGCTGAGCAAGAATCGTTCTTACTTACGCATCAAAAACCACAACGCGGTATAGTGATTGCTTTTTGATCTTCAGAAAGAACCCTGTTCATTGAATCCGATTCAACTAAAGTTGGAGAAACTAACACCCACCAGCAACCTGTGTGTGAAGCACCTCGGTAGAACCAGTCTCACGTAAGCGTACGCGTAATGTCGGTCTGGGCCGCTTCATCCAACAATATCGTCGAATCAAGAATCAACTCGTGATGTCAAGCAATATGTATATACCCACGCCCACAACTCCTTTGTGTTCTACTCGTGCATATAACATCTACGCATAGACCTGGCTCGGATGCCACTGTCGGGGAACACAGTAATTTCAAAAAAAATCCTACGCACACGCAAGATCTATGATGGTGATGCATAGCAACGAGAGGGCAAGAGTGTTGTCCAGGTACCCTCGTAGACCGTAAGCGGAAGCGTTATGAGAACGTGATTGATGTAGTCGTACGTCTTCATGATCCGACCGATCCTAGTACCGAAAGTACGACACCTTCGCGATCTGCACACGTTCGGCTCAGTGACGTCCCACGAACTCTCGATCCAGCTGAGTGTCGAGGGAGAGCTTCGTCAGCACAACGGCGTGATGACGGTGATGATGATGCTACCGTCGCAGGGCTTCGCCTAAGCACTACGATGATATGACCGAGGTGGATTATGGTGGAGGGGGCACCGCACACGACTAAGGGATCAATGATCAACTTGTGTGCTCTAGGGTGCCCCCTGTCCCCGTATATAAAGGAGCAAGGGGGGAGGCCGGCCGGCCCTAGAGGTGCACCAGGGAGATCTTCATCGGCATGACGGCGTGATGACGGTGTGTCAGGACCCCGATCCTAAGTCACACCGATCTAGCATGTAACACATCATATCACTTTGCGGCCTCACGCACGTTATTCCCACGGGTGCCACCTTACCTGGCCCGGGACAATTTGCACCTTTTGGCTCACGTATATGATAGTGCCGCTAGCATCCATATGACAAAGAACCTGGGCCGACATGACTAGTCATAAACCCAAAGTGGCACTAACTTACAGGGACAGGCATACATGACCCAGCAACGAACGTGTCGGTCATCAGCGAGTGAATCCGGGTTGTAGTAGCTGGGCTAATAGGAGTCCGGTAGACACCGCATGACATTTCCCTGAAGGGACAGACACAGGAACGAAGAAGGACACATGTCGGCCAGCCTAAGTGTTCCGAAGCAGTAGCAAGCTACCATGGCTCAGTGGAAGCACTAGGAGACATTTCCCCATAAGAGAGGCTACCAAGAATAAACAACTAGGTTGTCAGATCTCACACATACCAAGCATTTCAATAACATACACACAATATGCTCGATATGTGCAAATACAACATGGCATCACAACATAACTCTATGACTCAAGTATTTATTCATTAGGCTCCGAGGATCCAAGTATTACAAACATGGGTCTCATGACCCAACATACAGAGTGTACAAGCAACAAGCGTAAGCATAACATGTCTGAGTACAAACAACTATAAATGAAAAAGGCCGAGAAGCCTGACTATCTACAAGACCCTGCCGAGGGTACAAGATCGTAGCTGAGGTAACAAGCTAAACATCGAAGTCCACGCATAACTACTAGTGAGACTGAAGTCTCTCTGCAAAAACATAAATAAAGCAAACGTGAGTACAAATGTACCCAGCAAGGCTTACATGAGAACTAGCTACATATGCATCAGTATCAACAAAGGGGGGTGGTGGAGTTTAACTGCAGCAAGCCAGCTTTGACTCAGTGGCTATCCTGTACTACGATTGCAAGTAACTCTTTTGAGGTGGCGCACACGAGTCCACATATTCACCAATAAATACACCATAATCCGCTTCCACCTCCCTACGAGAACGCCATCCATAGCACTCACGCTTACCTTGCGCATCTTAGAGTATCCACTTTCACTTGTCTATGAACTATATAGGCAACCCAGAAGTCCTTTACCGCGGACGCGGCTATTCGAATAGATGATGTTAACCCTGCAGGGGTGTACTTCTTAACACACGCTCTCGCCACATACCACCATGTACACGCCGTGTATCTCGGCAACCTTCAAGCAGAAGCCTGGCGAGGGACTCGGCCACAACCTGACTAACCACACAAGTCTCTAGTCCAGGTTTATCGCTTATTCGGGTTCTATCCGCAAGGAGATCCATCCGGGGTGTCGCTAACGGCCCCAAACGATGTGTGCAGGGTTCTCGAGACACCAAATGGGTGACTCGGTACACTGGGCCATGGTGTATCTACCGCATCATAGCCTACGCCTAGGGTCAGCGCTACGCATGGCCTCCAACACATATCCTACAAACACCAGAAACTAGTTGCAACTCCTGGACAGAGATCAAGGCGATTAATAAGTCGAGATAGTCAATTAAGGATCCCAATGTGTGGTAGTAGCTGTTTTTGGATCAGAAACACAGAACTCGGTTCCTGAGGACGGTTTCAATGAGGCCGCTGGACGGTCATGCTGTCCAAATGTATAGCCAGGGTTTTTAACCAGGGCTGTATTTGAAAATAATCAAATATGAAAATAGATGATACCTGTGACATTGAATCACATCGTTGGCTTACCAACGTTTTGTAGTAAGGGTGATAACCCAAATCTTGAGTATGGATAACTCCTCCCATGTTTGCCGATTTATAATAAAATTGTACCAGGTTATAATAAACACCGGTGTATCCACATATAATACTGGTGACTTGTAGTCAAAACCAGACCGGGTCAAGAAACGCCGGTTTATCATAAGATATTAAAAATCTCACCAAAGGAGAAAAAACTTGTCAAATAAAAAACACAAAAAGAACATGCAAGGCTTTTCATGGTCTGCCAGGCCCTAAATAGAGGCTTTTCATGGGCTGTCAGGCCACTGAGTTAAACCATTTTTCGAAGCCTTTTAAGATGGACCTCACATTAACCAATCGTCGTTTTAACTTTGACAAGTTCAGGGTCTATGAGATTGACTTGTCAAACATTCTGCGGGTCATACCAGGATTACCTGGACGGAGTGGCTTACTTAAAAAGGCAGGATATCTTGGGGTTTTAGGTGAATACACCTGGCTTCCAAGCCTGGCTTGATAGCCTATTGCAAGGGTGTAAGCTGTTTGTTCTTTGAGAAGCAAAGAGCCCCCAGGCAACATTTGAGCTGTGCTCGGTGGGTGCCTATGTTTGAGTTGTGCTTTTGCAACACTCTCTTTGGCCCGCAAATGATTTCCCTGGCGGCCTTACGCCGATCAAGAGGTGTAGCTATGGTTCGAATACGACCAAGCCCCCAAGTGATTTCCCTGGTGGCCTTATGTCGATCAAGAGGTGTAGCTATGGTTCGAATATGACCAAGCCCCCAACTGATTTTTATATGGATTTATAAGCCGGATCAATGGGTAAATAGAACTCCGCTTTATAAACAGAAGCCCCCATGTGATCAATAATATGATAAGCCAATAAGGCAGGATACCCATGTTTGAACTGCGCATCATGGCAGCAGATCCTCTTCGGCAACCTTTAACTTTTTGCAAGAGATAAATTCTTCTTGAATTGGGATTTTGAACCGGATATTGAGAGAGTCAGAGCTTTGCAAGAGATAGTTTCCTCTTAAACCGGATTTGAACCAGATACTAAGGGCTTCAATGCTGTGTGGGAAACGGGATTTCCCTTAAACCGGACTATAAACCGGAAGCATCATTGTGACCCAGAATATTTCTGACGGCCTTTAAATCTTTCATCAATATAACAGTAGCCTCTGGGACCGGGTTATCGTTCCCTTCAACATCCTGGGGTTCTTGACTTCACTGAAAACCGCGGACATTTGCTGAGTCATATCATTGTAGCCCCTGAGTCTCAAGGTAACTCGAGGATTTGGCTTGAGATTCTCCATATTTGACCGTGATATAAACCGGCATAATTTGTATATCATTGGTGTTGATAGCATGATATGAATCCATAGAAGGTTGAGGTGACTGCGGTGGATTATAAATGATCCCGTATGAGCCATGTCAGCAACTCAGCCAATGGTTCCTTCCAACTAGTTGTTTGAAGTTTAACCAAACTTTAGTAGAGGCGACTTGTGCGACTACTCATTGAGCCATCCAGTGCAGACGGCGGTTGATAATATATGATAATTTGCCTAAAATTTGTTGAAAGAAAAACCAGGCTACCCAAGCTGTGACTTGCTCATACTCAATAAACAGCTCATGCAGACAGGTGCGGCCCGGTGTGTTGATGTAGACCAGGTCGCGAGAGGACGACAAAGACGACTGCAGCATCAGAAGCATCACAGATAGTTTAGTCGGCTGCGGTGTTATAAGCCAACGCGGACAAAAGAGTCGGCCACAACATTGTTGATGTAATCCAGACTGCGGGGGCAGCGGTTTGTGTTCCTGTTCATCAGTGCGACATGCGCAGATGCTGGTGTAGAACAGCTAGCGCGTGCTGTCTGCAGTAGGGCATCCCTTTCATAGTGAGCACTTTGTCCTGGTATTTTTGTCGGATGAACACGACTGCTAGCACTAGATATGTTGGATGTAGTCAGACAAATAGCATATGTTCGTGTAGACTGACATAATGATTCATTGCTCGGTACTCGAAATATGGGCTGATTGCCTTCGTTCCTCAAGTGATGTTGTACCAAAGGTACATTATATGGGCTTAACACTATTTGATCCATCACTGCCCCCATCTTGCAAATTGCAGGAGCTGATATGTCAGTACAGTAGTTATCCTCCTTGTGGTAAGTCGGTGCGGATACGTGAACCGGCCGCAAAAGCGGATGGGCGAGTCATCTATGGTGTTGTAAGCCGCATGGACGAATGCTAGTGCATGCACTCCGTATCCGCGGTATAATGTCATAAAAAATTATCATGTGTAAAAGTATTATCGGGCAAAGTAATTGTTCTTTAACAAAAAACAATATGTGTCAAAGATAGATTTAGATGGATTTCACTTAATTTGTCCGTACAATGGACGGTCCATATATAACAGCCGTGGAAAACCTTCAATAATTTCAACTGTAATTTACCCACTCTCTCCGGCGGAGACAAGGCAAAAAAGGCGCGTGAGCCGGTCTTGTAGCAGAGATTCCAGCAAGCGGCGGCTCATAATGGCAGCGACCAACCCGAACCAAAGAAGACAGGCGAGTTGGCCGTGACGTTTGTAAACCGGCATGGTCGAAAGAGCTGCCCGCGGCGTTGGAAATGGCTTGGCCGCAGGCGTGAACGATGAGTCAACCGCGGGTGTTGATATAGTGGGGGTGGCAACTTGCGCAGGACGAGCGCTAGTGCAAAAGATAATATTTGCTCACGCTCCTTTCATGACACCTTTTTATGAGGAACAATGATCCTGCAAAAAAATATTATAAACCAAATAATTGTTCTTTTATGAAAACAATATATGTTTAATAAATAAACTTGGATGGATACCACCTGATTTATTCGGGCGGCAGCTCTGTATGCGGACCCTGTCTTCAGATCCAGCTTGCCCTTAAAATATTCAGTCATGGTCTGCAAACCGACCAGAATGGCACGTGGGCATCAACTTTTTCCAGTTGTGACATAGAGGCAAAATAACTGATGGATCTGAGCAGGAAAAACGAGGCCGAAGTGGAGACGTAACGAGGCCGGCTCAAAGGTGGCTCACAGGCGACGCAGGAGGCGGACACGGGTGTGTCCGGGTGGTGGCCGGCTCTGTTTCCGGATTTAAAAGTTGTTTTCCCTTTTTTTTAAACGCACTGCACCTGTCTGAGTCCAAGTTGCAGGCGGCAATAGTGACATTGACCGGGTCCTCCTCTTGTCGGTTTACCCTACGTACATCCCCATCCCAAGTTTTTCCAAAAAGGTCTTGGATATTACGTGGAGTAGCAATTGATTTGATGTCCTGCTTTGTCAAACTTCACGTGGGTGCTTGTTCTCGAATTAAAAAATAGCCACCATCACTGAACTATGTTGCTCCAATCACATAGCACATAACCAATCGGGTTACTATTCGAGTAAACTGCCTCGGGACATGATGTAAACTCCATTGCTTTAGGCTAGTCATAGTGGGAGTAACTTAGCAAGTAACATAACACATTTCAAAACAAGTTTGCTTATGTAGCATAGAGTTAATGAGGAGAGAGGTGTTTGGAGTAACATAATATGTTACTGTAACATAGCGCAACCCAAAGCAAAATGAGTCTATAATGTAGTAAATGCAATCATCTATGATACTACTTCTATATTACTTTGCACTATGAAGGTAGTAACTTAGACTAGTGTCATGCATATGACACTAGTCTAAGTTACTCCCCACTATGACTAGCCTTAGTGGATTCGGGCGTGTCTCCGTCTTTCGATTAGGAATAGAGATAACCCGTTATTTGGTAGTCACCGCAATCAGACAAATCCTGGATGTATTTGCACGCGCTTGCAAACCTTATCTATCTCATCTTCCGACGGCGGTGCTCTCGAAATTTATCTGGCTCCGGACCAACGTAAAACCAGGTCGCAAGTGGCGGCTCATGGATCCGACCCTAATTTTTCCTTAAACTCAAACCTCATAGATTATAAAACTGAACTGATGAACTTTGAAGTTTGATGTAGATCTTGAAAACCAGCTCTTCTTCATCTGGAAAATCACAAACTTCTCGATCCTCGCGAGGGATCCCTTCAAGAACTCAACACCACCGTGCGCGAGCCCCACGATGGGCGCCAACTGTCGTGGTTTTGTCACGAAAGATGTCATAGTGAAAGGACTTAGTCATGGAGCCATTGCATCTATATGGTAGCTTGAGAGGGGTTGAGTGGAATCGAGAGACGCAACATAAGACAAGGATTTAGACAGCTTCGGGCCCTGGGAAACATCATCCAGTAACAACCCTACATGTTGTTTGTGGCTAGGTCTCATTATCATCATGAGAGAGTCGCCGGCAAACCGGCTCTTTGTGTCTAGCCCTAGAGATTGTTTCTTCTTGCTTGTCCCCCTTTGGAAAGCCCTGCCCCTCCTTATATATGCGAAGGGGCGGGTTACATGTGGAGTCCTATTAGGATTAGGACTAGTCTACCTTCTAATACAAACCGGATACAAGTCCGGGTCTTAACTCCTTGTAAGGTAAAATATTCTTCATGCCTTTCCTCTTAAACCGGCCCACCATAGTATGAACCGGCCTTCTGGGCCTTGGGCCTTGTCATCCGTCTGTCCCGCCCGCTGGGTTACCAGTGAGTCGCCAAGTCCGGTCGGGTTATACTTCGTGTCGGGTTACGCCGTGGGGTATATCCCCGACACACCATGTACTCCTACATGGCCTCTCACCGCTACCTTTACCAAATCATGTTCACACGCTTAGCCCTCAACAGTAGGACATGTTCACAACTATCCAATTCATCCCCGATGAATCAGACCCGACTCAACTCTAAGCAGTAGCAGGCATGACAACAAAAATGAATGAATAGGCACATCAAGGCTCAAACAACTCCTACTCATGCTAGTGGGTTTCATCTATTTACTGTGGTAATGACAGGTCATGCAGAGGAAAGGGGTTCAACTACCACAGCATGTAACAGTTGAATCATTGTTGTCCTAATGCAGTAAAAGAGAGCAGGAGCGAGAGAGTGGCGTTGTATCGAATGAACAAGGGGGTTTTTCTTGCCTGGCACTTCTGAAGATAATATAGCTCTTCATCGGTGTCATCGAACTCATCATCGGAACATTGTCTACTCAGAGAGGACAATTACCGGCAAACAAGGAAGAACACAATCAATGCAATGCTCAATATGATGCATGATCATGACATGGCAAAATGAGTGTGTTGGGCTAATGCAACTACAACCAGCTGGGTTTGAGTCATTTTGAACCAAAGGTTCAATCCCAAACTCAACTTATGAATTTAAATAGTGCCTTATCATGCTTTGCACTAAACAGCAAGGTTAAGTTGCTTAAACATGCATGAAACTAGTACAAATGGAAAGATTGGATTTTTCTAATCATTTTTCATATATAAAACTTTGCATTTGGAGTTATAGATTAATTTCTATGATTTTTAGAAGTTTAGAGCATTTTCTAGAATTTCCTGAAGTATTTTAAATCCAGAAAATCACTTACTGTGTCAGCACTACGACGGGATGACATCAGCGAGTCAACGGGCCATCCCAGGTCAAACTGACCAGTGGGACCCACGTGTCAGTGACTAAGCTAACTAAACTAACTTAATTAACACTAAACTAATCCTAACCCAGGTTAGTTAAGGGCCTGGGCCCACATGTCAGTGACCCAGGGGAGTCAAACCCCTGGTCAGCGGGGTCAAACCCGCCGGCGACTCGACGCCAGCAAGGCGAGAGGCGGTGGAGGGCGTCGGAACCGAGCCACAGGGCACCAATTCGGGCGCGGTTTGTAGCGTTCGAACGCGCGGAGTGGCGCGCATCAAACGGTGGCAGTGGGAGGTGTTGGGGTGGCCGGAAACGACGACAGCGACGAGCCGGGCAGAGGCCGGAGCTCGGGCGTCGGTGGTTCTGTTGTTGCGGCGTGCTAGCGGGCGAACGGATGCACTAGCGAGGCACTACAAGGTGCGGTGAGTGCGTTAGGCAACAACGCGTGACCAAATGGTCATCGGAGCCACATCGGCGACAAGCTCAGGCGGCGGCAGGTGCGGGCGAGCAAGGTGCGGTCGCCACAGTGCACGGGAAGGCAAACGAGGAAGGGGGAGAGGGTCAACAACTCACGGCGAGTCGGACAAGCGGGTCAGCGAGGTCAGGGACGAGCCAGAGCGGGCAGTGCGGCGAAGGGGATCTCCAGCGACGGGCGGTGAAGACGAGGTCGAGGAGGCAAATCCGGGGTGTGCGAGCGCTCGAGCCTCGGCTAGCTCGACGAGGCGGACGACAGCGATGCTTGTGGACACGGCGGGGCGACGAGGGGGAGGCGGTGGCTAGCGGGCGACGGCGGCGAGCGAACAACGGCTACGACCATGGTGGGGAGAGGGCGAGGGAGAGAGCCAAGGTGGAAATGAGGTGTCGCTTGGAACGGGACGGCAGCGGGGCGATCATCCACGCGTCGAGGAGCTCGGCGGCAAGCAGGAGGTGGTGGGGCGTGTGCTCGCGCGCGGCGGCCACGCGTGCGCTATCCTCCTGGCGGGAGGTTGGTGATGACTGGCAGAGGCCAGTGGGCTGGGCCTCTACTGGGCCGTGGTGGGGCGCCAGGTAAGTGGCCTCTGGCCTTTCTCTCTCTTCTAATTATGTCTGTTTTATATTTTTCTGTAACTTTAGAGCGTTATTAAAAATACTAAAATTAACTCAAAAAACATGAAACTTCTCATGCCCACTGTTTGGAATATTTCCAACAGTAAACATTTTAGTTTATGATTATTTGGACATTTAAAATATTTTATAGTATTTAAATGCCCAAATGCAAATAGAGTATGATTTAATCCAGTGACCTTATGTTGCCCTAGAAAATTGTGCAGCATTTTTGTCAGAGGTTCTAGACCAAGGCAAAGATGATGAACATTTTAGAAGGGCATTTTAGGTTCATTGAAAAGGATTTTAGTAAACCCTAGTTAGTTTAAGTGGTGCTGGGGGTTTCTGTCATCCCCATTTCAACTTTCTGGGAGATTTAAACATAATGCAACACCAGATGCTAGCACTAGGCAGACCATAACTAGGGATATGACAACTCACCCCCACTAAAAGAGAATCTCGTCCCGAGATTCAAACGTAGAGATTCAAGCGTAGGGTAAGATGAAGGGGGAACGCAAAATAACACAATCTTCATGATCCAGGTGGCACTTCATAAGAACATTGATTCGATCACCATCATTGTCTCGATGTCTTGCTCTGAGAACTCCAACTGACATGACAATGAGAGGAAAGGGAAAACTCCAGAAGGATCGATCTTATCGAAGATCGAACAATTCAGGATCAACTCATGGAGCGAGACGCTGAAACATCTCTCGAGCTGAGACACGAAGCATACATCCATAGGGATGGAGTGAAACACATGACAAAGGTCCACTAGGTAGGCAACAATTCCACGCCTAAGAGGGTGGTGAATGGTTGCCAACGTAGCGAGGAATTGAGTTGCCATGACACCAAAACGAGACATCTTGGAGGAGGGTGACCCGTAGAATCATCCCTTAAGTGGCAAAAAGAATTACTTTTGATTCAGAGAACATTGAAATTCTCTATACCAACCTGAGGCAATTCACCAACAAACGTTTGGCGGGGTACGAAAGGATGGCATACCCGGACTAGAATGGATGATGTCGACTACCTTGTTGAAGACAACACAATGGATAATTTTTGCTTATCATCGAAAATGGATGGCACCCATGGTAGGACCACTCTTGAAGATGATCCTAAATAACAATTACTGAAAAGGCACACCATAGTAATATGGCACAAGGCGGTGAAAGCTGGGAACAAAATGCAAATGTTGGGAATGTTCCAACCATCATATCTACGTGAGATTCAGATCTGGTTGGGGTCAGGATATTCCAGACTCATCAAGTCTAGAAAGAAAAATGAAAGTTTGCAACAGAAATCGATGAGATGGCATTGCAAGATTCTCGGGGAATGAACTATGATAGCAAGCTCCAAAACATGAGTTGATCTGCTACACACATGTGAACACACTGTCCCGGACAAGCATGACCACGTAGTAGTCTTACAACAAAACACTACCGAGTTCTGGTTTGGAACCATCATTGCGGATAACGAAGTCCTTACATAAGTCATATGATTAGCTCTTATGCAGGAACTTCTTCTCCTTGAACAATTCAATCAGTGGCTTGGTGTTAGGAATTACACATGGAGTGGAGGTAGCGAGCCTATCAAACCATGGAATACTTCACACATGCATGACTGACTTGGGATGATTCCAGAGGAAGCAAAGCTAACTTTTTCGAATTCATGGCAGCAACTTGCACCAAATGCACGTGAATTAGAGGGAGTCACTTCTTTCAATCAAACATAGGCTTCATGAACGGGACACGAAGATAATGCTTACGGAAGTTTCCAACACTAGCTTGATGTTCATCATGAATCATGGAGACAAAATGCTGCTGATGGGCTCAACAGCAACTCATCGGAATTTCCATATCACTGGAATTCCACCATTATATGAACAATGTGATAGTATTGGTCAGACCAAAGGATATAATGGTGTATGCCCAAGGAAACAACAACGGGTAAGACAACATTACGAACATCGTTGGTTCTGATTTGAGTTGACGATAGCCCACACTCAAATCAAAGATTGGATGAGACAATAGGTTCAAGAACTGAACACGAGGATCAATCGATGAAGGTATCATCTTTCCTCAACACACACACACAAACACAAAGATATCCCTTTGTAATGAACTAAGTTAAGAAAAGCTTTCACCTTCCAACTCTCCAAGTTCTTGTTTAGCTCAACCGACTAGTTCAGGGTATCCAACACAGAATCCTGGAGAATGGGTGGTTTGGAGGAAAACCAACATGATCACGAACTCAACATAGCGGTTAGGTGACAACCTGGTAATACTTCCGAGAAGATATTCGGAACATCACGAACCACCGATATGTTACTAAGCTTGAGAACAATCTTGCTTTACAGAGCAAGACGATATGATAAATAAGCAAGGGATTGATTAATCCTAACTCATTGATCGAAGAGTGCACCAGAAATAAGGATTAGGTAGCACAATCTATCTTAGAATGATGATTCAATAACCAACACGCTAAGAATGAGAATATTGTCCATTTACTACCAAGCAACGAGTTGCTCGGTGTATTGATTTCACACATTACAATTCACTTGTCGGCATTTCGGTTACAGCAACACGAGGACCGAGGAATGAATGATGATGGTGAGAAGTATCACTGCATCAAGAATTCATAAGAGATGGTGCAATTCCTATTATATTCTGGACATAAATAGGGTAATACTCCAAGGTAGAACAGAGTAGAAGCTGGATTGACATGCTTAATCTGCAGAATACAACTGCCTTGACCCAATCCTAGATATGGGTGAGGTACCTGTCAGGGATATACCTGATGTCTACTACACAACCTTCTTCTTGTAGACGTTGTTGGGCCTCCAAGTGTAGAGGTTTGTAGGACAGTAGCAAATTTCCCTCAAGTGGATGACCTAAGGTTTATCAATCCGTAGGAGGCGTAGGATGAAGATGGTCTCTCTTAAGCAACCCTGCAACCAAATAACAAAGAGTCTCTTGTGTCCCCAACACACCCAATACAATGGTAAATTGTATAGGTGCACTAGTTCGACGAAGAGATAGTGATACAAGTGGTATATGTATGGTAGATAATAGTTTTTGAAATCTGAAAATATAAAAACAGCAAGGTAACTAGTGGTAAAAGTGAGCGTAAACGGTATTGCAATGCTAGGAAACAAGGCCTGGGGTTCATACTTTCGCTAGTGCAAGTTCCCTCAACAATACTAACATAATTGGATCACATAACTATCCCTCAACATGCAACAAAGAGTCACTCCAAAGTCACTAATAGCGGAGAACAAACGAAGAGATTATGGTAGGGTACGAAACCACCTCAAAGTTATTCTTTCCAATCAATCCGTTGGGCTATTCCTATAAGTGTCACAAACAGCCCTAGAGTCTGTACTAGAATAACACCTTCAGACACAAATCAATCAAACCCCTAATGTCACCTAGATACTCCAATGTCACCTCAAGTATCCGTGGGTATGATTATACGATATGCATCACACAATCTCAGATTCATCTATTCAACCAACACAAAGGACCTCAAAGAGTGCCCCAAAGTTCTACCGGAGAATCGTGATGAAAACGTGTGCCAACCCCTATGCATAGGTTCATGGGCGGATCCCGCAAGTTGATCACCAAAACATACATCAAGTGAATCATGTGGTATCCCATTGTCACCACAGATACGCACGGCAAGACATACATCAAGTGTTCTCAAATCTTTAAAGACTCAATCCAATAAGATTACTTCAAGGGGAAAACTCAATCCGTTACAAGAGAGTAGAGGGGGAGAAACATCATAAGATCCAACTATAATAGCAAAGCTCGCGATACATCAAGATCGTATCATCTCAAGAACACGAGAGAGAGAGAGAGAGATCAAACACATAGCTACTGGTACATACCCTCAGCCCCGAGGGAGAAATACTCCCTCCTCGTCATGGAGAGCACCGGGATGATGAAGATGGCCACCGGAGAGGGATTCCCCCTCCAGCAGGGTGCCGGAACGGGTCTAGATTGGTTTTCGGTGGCTACGGAGGCTTCTGGCGGCGGAACTCCCGATCTATTGTGCTCCCCGGTAGTTTTAGGGTATATGGAGATATATAGGTGGAAGAAGTATGTCAGGGGGGCCACGAGGGGCCCACGAGGGTGGAGGGCGCGCCCTAGGGGGGTGGGCGCGCCCCCCTACCTCGTGGCCTCCTCGAAGCTTCCTTGACGTAGACTCCAAGTCTCTCCGGTTGCTTCTGATCCAAGAATAAGTTCCGTGAAGTTTCAGTTCAATTGGACTCCGTTTGGTTTTCCTTCTCTGCGATATTCTAAAACATGGTAAAAACAGAAACTGGCATTGGGCTATGGGTTAATAGGTTAGTCCCAAAAATGATATAAAAGTGTATAATAAAGCCCATAAACATCCAAAACAGAAGATAATATACCTTGGAGCAATAAAAAATTATAGATACGTTGGAGACGTATCAGCATCCCCAAGCTTAATTCCTGCTCATCCTCGAGTAGGTAAATGATAAAAACAGAATTTTTGATGTGGAATGCTACCTAACATATTTCTCTAAGTAATTCTCTTTATTTTGGTATGAATGTTCAGATCCATAAGATTCAAGACAATAGTTTAATATTGACATAGAAATAATGCTTCAAGCATACTACTAAGCAATTATGTCTCTTCAAAATAACATGGCCAAAGAAAGTTATCCCTACAAAATCATATAGTCTGGCTATGCTCTATCTTCACCACACAAAATATTTAAATCATGCACAACCCCGATGACAAGCCAAGCAATTGTTTCATACTTTTGATGTTCTCAAACTTTTTCAATCTTCACGCAATACATGAGCGTGAGCCATGGACATAGCACTATAGATGGAATAGAATGGTGGTTGTGGAGAAGACAAAAAGGGAGAAGATAGTCTCACATCAACTAGGCGTATCAACGGGCTATGGAGATGTCCATCAATAGATATCAATGTGAGTGAGTAGGGATTGCCATGCAACGGATGCACTAGAGCTATAAGTGTATGAAAGCTCAAAAATAAACTAAGTGGGTGTGCATCCAACTCGCTTGCTCACGTAGACCTAGGGCATTTTGAGGAAGCCAATCATTGGAATATACAAGCCAAGTTCTATAATAAAAGATTCCCACTAGTATATGAAAGTGACAACATAGGAGACTCTCTATCATGAAGATTATGGTGCTACTTTGAAGCACAAATGTGGTAAAAGGATAGTAGCATTGTCCCTTCTCTCTTTTTCTCTCATATTTTTTTATTTGGGCCTTCTCTTTTTTTATGGCCTCTTTTTTTATTTTTTATTTGGGCTTCTTTGGCCTCTCTTTTTTCGTCCGGAGTCTCATCCCGACTTGTGGGGGAATCATGGTCTCCATCATCCTTTCCTCACTGGGACAATGCTCTAATAATGATGATCATCACACTTTTATTTTCTTACAACTCAAGAATTACAACTTGATACTTAGGACAACATATGACTCTATATGAATGCCTCCGGCGGTGTACCGGGATAGCAATGATGCATGAGTGACATGTATGAAATAATTATGAACGGTGGCTTTGCCACAAATACGATGTCAACTACATGATCATGCAAAGCAATATGACAATGATGGAGCATGTCATAATAACGGAACGGTGGAAAGTTTCATGGCAATATATCTCGAAATGGCTATGGAAATGCCATAATAGGTAGGTATGGTGACTGTTTTGAGGAAGGTATATGGTGGGTTTATGGTACCGGCGAAAGTTGCGCGGTACTAGAGAGGCTAGCAAAGGTGGAAGGGTGAGAGTGCGTATAATCCATGGACTCAACATTAGTCATAAAGAACTCATATACTTATTGCAAAAATCTACAAGTTATCAAAGCAAAGTATTACACGCATGCTCCTAGGGGGATAGATTGGTAGGCAAAGACCATCGCTCGTCCCCGACCGCCACTCATAAGGAAGACAATCAATAAATAAATCATGCTCCGACTTCATCATATAACGGTTCACCATACGTGCATGCTACGGGAATCACAAACTTCAACACAAGTATTTCTCAAATTCATAACCACTCAACTAGAATGACTCTAATATCACCATCTCCATATCTCAAAACAATTATCAAGTATCAAACTTCTCATAGTATTCAATGTACTTTATATGGAAGTTTTTATTATATCCCTCTTGGATGCCCATCATATTAGGACTAGTTTCATAACCAAAGCAAATTACCATGCTATTCTAAAAGACTCTCAAAATAATATAAGTGAAGCACGAGAGTTCATCTATTTCTTCAAAATAAAACCACCACCATGCTCTAAAAAGATATAAGTGAAACACTAGAGCAAATGACAAACTACTCCAAAAGATATAAGTGAACATCAATGAGTAGTTGAATAATTATGCAACTATGTGAAGACTCTCTAACATTTAATAATTTCAGATCTTGGTATTTTATTCAAACAGCAAGCAAATCAAAAGAAAATTACATTCTAAGAATAGCAAACATCATGTGAAGAAGCAAAAACTTAGGATCAACCGAAACTAACCGATAGTTGTTGAAGAACAAAGGTGGGATGCCAGTCGGGGCATCCCCAAGCTTAGAAGCTTGAGACTTCTTAAAATATTATCTTGGGATGCCTTGGGCATCCCCAATCTTGAGCTTTTGTGTCTCCTTAATTCCTCTCAAATCACGGTCTCCCTAAATCTCAAAAGCTTCATGCACACAAAACTCAACAAGGACTCGTGAGATAAGTTAGTATAAACCATTGCCAAAACCTTATCATACTCTACTGTAGCAAATCAGTAAAATTATTATTCAACATTTCATACTAAATGCCTCTGCATATTTAATAGTCCTATCCTCAAATAGAATCACTAAAGAAGCAAACATATGCAAACAATGCAAACATAACAGCAATCTGCCTAAACAGGATAGTCTGTAAAGAGTGCAGCAAAATCCATACTTCCCTAACTCCAAAAATTATGAAAGAAAATTACCACTGTAGTAAATTTATCAGATCTTAATATGCAAAAGGTTTCAACATTTTATCACATTCTGACTTTTCTAGGGAATTATTGCAACAACGGTAAACTTTCTGTTTTCAAACAGCAACATGAAGACTTGTAACATAGGCATAGTAAAGACTATCAATGCCACTTTTATTGGAATAAAAGATGAAAAACATTGTTCTAAATAACATAAAGAAAATCCTAAAAAAATAAATTGACGCTCCAAGCAAAACACATATCATGTGGTGAATAAAAATATAGCTCCAAGTAAAGTTACCGATGGAACTAGACGAAAGAGGGGATGCCTTCCGGGGCATCCCCAAGCTTAGGCTTTTGGTTGCCCTTGAATATTTCCTTGGGGTGCCTTGGGCATCACCAAGCTTAGGCTCTTTCCACTCCTTATTCCATAATCCACCGAATCTTTACCCAAAGCTTGAAATCTTCACAACACAAAACTTAACAGAAAACTCGTAAGCTCCGTTAATATAAGAAAGCAAATCACCATCATAAGGTACTGTAATTAACTCATTCTAAATTCATATTGGTGTAATATACACTGTATTCCAACTTCTCTATGGTTCATACCCTCCTATACTACTCATAGATTCATCAAAATAAGCAAACAACATGATGAAAACAGAATCTGTCAAAAACAGAACAGTCTGTAGTAATCTGAATCAAACGTATACTTATGGGACTCATAAAATTCTCAAATAAATTTCTGAACCTGAGTAATTTATCTATTAATCATCTTCAAAAAGAATTAACTAAATATCACTTTCCAAATAAACATGGCAGCAATTCTCGTGAGCGCTAAAGTTTCTGTTTTTTTACAGCATGATCAACAAGACTTTCCCCAAGTCTTCCCAAAGGTTCTACTTGGCACAAACACTAATTAAAAGCATAAAACCACATCTAAACAGAGGCTAGATGAATTATTTATTACTAAACAGGAACAAAAATCAAGGAACAAAAATAAAGTTGGGTTGCCTCCCAACAAGCGCTATCGTTTAAAGCCCCTAGCTAGGCATGATAATGACAATGATGCTCACATAAAGGATAAGAATTGAAACATAAAGAGAGCATAATGAAGAATATGACTAGCACATTTAAGCCTAACCACTTCCGATGCATAGGGATTTTGTGAGCAAACAACTTGTGGGAACCATAATCAACTAGCATAGGAGGGCAAAACAAGCATAACTTCGAAACTTTAAGCACATAGGGAGGAAACTTGATATTATTGCAATTCCTACAAGCATATATTCCTCACTCATAATAATTTTAAGTAGCATCATTAATGAATTCAACAATATAACCATCACCTAAAGCATTCTTTTCATGATCTACAAGCATAGAAAATTTACTACTCTCCACATAAGCAAAATTCTTCTCATTCGGAATAGTGGGAGTATCATAAGAAACTCGAATACTATAAATTGTTTCCACATTAAAAGAGTAATGTTCAGAAAAAGTGTAATCATAATCATGACAAGTTTTATAAATATAATCACTACTTTTTATAGAATAAGTATCATCACAATAATCATCATAAGTAGGAGGCATGCTATCATCATTATAAACTTGCATATCAAAACTTGGGAGACTAAAAATATCATCTTCATTAATCATAGCTTCCCCAAGTTTGGGACAAACATTAATTGCAGCAAATATATTCTCAAAAACATCATCTTCATCAAACATAGCATCCCCAAGCTTGGGCCTTTTCATATCATAAGCATAATCACTCTCATAATTAATAGTATGGATAGCACCAATAGTATAGCAATTATCATATTCTTCCAAGCAAGTGCCAAAAAGATTTTCAAGCTCATAAGAAGTATCATTATCTTCCACAAATATATTTTCATGAGGCACAATAGTAATAGGAGCAGCATTATTTGGGAGAGATATCTTTTTACCTCTCTTCCTTTTTCTTTCTTCTTCTTCACCACATCACGTGTGGGTTCAATCCTCTTTTTGGAGCTCCTTATTAATGAGATTGGTTGAATAGGAGGCTCCTTCTCGTTACCTAATTCATCATAAGAAATAATAGAAGGGTATTGGGAAGTCTCTTCCCTTTTTTTAGTATTCTCTTCATCCTCTATTTGTTTTCTTTTCTTTATGTAATTGGCAATATAAGGATTTTCAATGCAATTCACCGCACAATACATATAAATTTCCTCTAGATCAAAGCCAAGAAGTTTATAACGGGCAAATTCTGGAAGATAATTAGTTATACATTTCATTTCTTCGTAACCCATAAGCAAACTAAGTTCATTATGATGTGCAAGGGAAATCAAGTCATCACAAATTTTGGACACGATACGATCATGAAACAATTTGCATTGGGTACTGAAATGATCATGTTCATTACAAAGCTCACAAGTATGGCCAATATAATTTAAATTTTCAGCACATTAATCTAGCCTTTCTTGCAACAATTTTTTTCTAAGTACTTATGCCTCTTGCAATATCTATCTTCCCTATTTGGTGGGTATGTACAAACCCGATGTACTCCACAAAAGTTGACATGTTTATAGGAGACATTTTCATCAGAACTAGTGCAATCATCATTAGTATCATGGATATTCAAAGAATTCGTACTAACAACATTGCAATTATGCTCATCATTCAAAGATTTGGTGCCAAACATTTTATAGACTTCTTCCTCTAGCACTTGGGCACAATTTTCCTTTCCATCATACTCACGAAAGATATCAAAAAGATGAAGTGTATGAGACAAAATCAATTCCATATTTTTGTAGTTTTCTTTTATAAACTAAACTAGTGCTAAAACAAGAAACTAAAAGACTCGATTGCAAGATCTAAAGATATACCTTCAAGCACTCACTTCCCCAGCAACGGCGCCAGAAAAGAGCTTGATGTCTACTACACAACCTTCTTCTTGTAGACACTGTTGGGCCTCCAAGTGCAGAGGTTTGTAGGACAGTAGCAAATTTCCCTCAAGTGGATGACCTAAGATTTATCAATCCATAGGATGCGTAGGATGAAGATGGTCTCTCTCAAGCAACCCTGCAACCAAATAACAAAGAGCCTCTTGTGTCCCCAACACACCCAATACAATGGTAAATTGTATAGGTGCACTAGTTCGACGAAGAGATAGTGATACAAGTGGTATATGGATGGTAGATAATAGTTTTTGAAATCTGAAAATATAAAAACAGCAAGGTAAATAGTGGTAAAAGTGATCATAAACGGTATTGCAATGCTAGGAAACAAGGCCTAGGGTTCATACTTTCGCTAGTGCAAGTTCCCTCAACAATACTAACATAATTGGACCACATAACTATCCCTCAACATGCAACAAAGAGTCACTCCAAAGTCACTAATAGCGGAGAACAAACGAAGAGATTATGGTATGGTACGAAACCACCTCAAAGTTATTCTTTCCAATCAATCCGTTGGGATATTCCTATAAGTGCCACAAACAGCCCTAGAGTTCGTACTAGAATAACACCTGAAGACACAAATCAGTCAAAACCCTAATGACACCTAGATACTCCAATGTCACCTCAAGTATCCGTGGGTATGATTATACGATATGCATCACACAATCTCAGATTCATCTATTCAACCAATGCAAAGGACCTCAAGGAGTGCCCCAAAGTTCTACCGGAGAATGACGACAAAAACGTGTGCCAACCCCTATGCATAGGTTCGTGGGTGGAACCCGCAAGTTGATCACCAAAACATACATCAAGTGAATCACGTGGTATCCCATTGTCACCATAGATACGCACGGCAAGACATACATCAACTGCTCACAAATCTTTAAAGACTCATTCCGATAAGATTACTTCAAGGGGAAAACTCAATCCATTACAAGAGAGTAGAGTGGGGAGAAACATCATAAGATCCAACTATAATAGCAAAGCTCACGATACATCAAGATCGTATCATCTCAAGAACACGAGAGAGAGAGAGAGAGAGATCAAACACATAGCTACTGGTACATACCCTCAGCCCCGAGGGATAACTACTCCCTCCTCGTCATGGAGAGCATCGGGATGATGAAGATGGCCACCGGAGAGGGATTCCCCCTCCGGCAGGGTGCCGGAACGGGTCTAGATTGGTTTTCGGTGGCTACAGAGGCTTGTGGCAGCGGAACTCCCGATCTATTGTGCTCCCCGGTAGTTTTAGGGTATATGGAGATATATAGGCGGAAGGAGTACGTCAGGGGGGCCACGAGGGGCCCACGAGGGTGGAGGGCGTGCCCTAGGGGGGTGGGCGCGCCCCCTACCTTGTGGCCTCCTCGAAGCTTCCTAGACGTAGACTCCAAGTCTCCCTAGTTGCTTCTGATCCAAAAATAAGTTTCGTGAAGTTTCAGGTCAATTGGACTTCATTTGGTTTTCCTTTGCTGCGATATTCTAAAACAAGGTAAAAACAGAAACTGGCACTGGGGTCTGGGTTAATAGGTTAGTCCCAAAAATGATATAAAAGTGTATAATAAAGCCCATAAACATCCAAAATAGAAGATAATATAGCATGGAGCAATCAAAAATTATAGATACGTTGGAGACGTATCAATACCCCGCGGTATGACCCGCCGGAAGTATGACCTGGCCGGGCTTGGCGTTTTCATTGGTAACCCACCAGAGTGGCGACTCACGAGCCTGGCGACTCACGGATGGCCCTAACAGTGGGTCAGATAGAAGAATAGGCCAAAAGCCCAGAAGGTCGGCTCATGTTATGGTGGGCCGGTTTACGAGGAAAGGCATAAGAAGTTTTCCCTTAAGGGGGTGATGTCTACTACACAACCTTCTTCTTGTAGACGTTGTTGGGCCTCCAAGTGCAGAGGTTTGTAGGACAGTAGCAAATTTTCCTCAAGTGGATGACCTAAGGTTTATCAATCCGTAGGAGGCGTAGGATGAAGATGGTCTCTCTCAAGCAACCCTACAACCAAATAACAAAGAGTCTCTTGTGTCCCCAACACACCCAATACAATGGTAAATTGTATAGGTGCACTAGTTCGGCAAAGAGATGGTGTATGGATAGTAGATAATGGTTTTTGTAATCCGAAAATATAAAAACAACAAGGTAACTAGTGGTAAAAGTGAGCACAAACGGTATTGCAATGCGTTGAAACAAGGCCTAGGGTTCATACTTTCGCTAGTGCAAGTTCCCTCAACAATAATAACATAATTGGATCACATAACTATTCCTCAACATGCAACAAAGAGTCACTCCAAAGTCACTAATAGGGGAGAACAAACGAAGAGATTATGGTAGGGTATGAAACCACCTCAAAGTTATTCTTTCCAATCAATTCTTTGGGCTATTCCTATAAGTGTCACAAACAGCCCTAGAGTTCGTACTAGAATAACACCTTAAGAAACAAATCAACCAAAACCCTAATGTCACCTAGATACTCTAATGTCACCTCAAGTATCCGTGGGTATGATTATACGATATGCATCACACAATCTCATATTCATCTATTCAACCAACACATAGAACCTCAAAGAGTGCCCCAAAGTTTCTACTGGAGAATCACGACGAAAACGTGTGCCAACCCCTATGCATATGTTCATGGGCGGAACCCGCAAGTTGATCACCAAAACATACCTCAAGTAAATCACGTGGTATCCCATTGTCACCACAGATACGCACGGCAAGACATACATCAAGTGTTCTCAAATCTTTACAGACTCAATCCGATAAGATAACTTCAAAGGGTAAACTCAATTCATTACAAGAGAGTAGAGGGGGGAGAAAACATCATAAGATCCAACTATAATAGCAAAGCTCATGATACATCAAGATCGTATCACCTCAAGAACACGAGAGAGAGATCAAACACATAGCTATTAGTACATACCCTCAGCCCCGAGGGAGAACTACTCCCTCCTCGTCATGGAGAGCACCGGTATGATGAAGATGGCCACCGGAGAGGGATTCCCCCTCCGACAGGGTGCCGGAACGGGTCTAGATTGGCTTTTGCTGTCTATGGAGGCTTCTGGCGGCGGAACTCCCGATCTATTGTGCTCCCCAATCGTTTTAGGGTTTATGGAGATATATAGGCGGAAGAAGTACGTCAGGGGGGGCACGAGGGGCCCACGAGGGTGGAGGGCGCGCCCCCTACCTCGTGGCCTCCTTGAAGCTTTCTTGACGTGGACTGCAAGTCTCCTGGGTTGCTTTCCTTCTAAAAATAAGTTCCGTGAAGTTTTAGGTCAATTGGACTCCGTTTGATTTTCCTTTTCTGTGATACTTTGAAACAAGGAAAAAATAGAAACTGGCACTAGGCTCTAGGTTAATAGTTTAGTCCCAAAAATCATATAAAATAGCATATAAATGCATATAAGACATCCAAGGTTGATAATATAATAGCATGGAACAATCAAAAATTATAGATACGTTGGAGACGTATCAGCATCCCCAAGCTTAATTCCTGCTCGTCCTCGAGTAGGTAAATGATAAAAACAGAATTTTTGATGTGGAATGCTACCTAACATATTTCTCTAAGTAATTCTCTTTATTTCGGTATGAATGTTCAGATCTATAAGATTCAAGACAAAAGTTTAATACTGACATAAAAATAATAATACTTCAAGCATACTAACTAAGTAATCATGTCTTCTCAAAATAACATGGCCAAAGAAAGCTATCCCTATAAAATCATATAGTCTGGCTATGCTCTATCTTGGCCACACAAAATATTTAAATCATGCACAACCCCGATGACAAGCCAAGCAATTGTTTCATACTTTTGATGTTCTCAAACCTTTTCAATCTTCACGCAATACATGAGCGTGAGCCATGGACATAGCACTATAGGTGGAATAGAATGGTGGTTGTGGAGAAGACAAAAAGGAGAAGATAGTCTCACATCAACTAGGCGTATCAACGGGCTATGGAGATGTCCATCAATAGATATCAATGTGAGTGAGTAGGGATTGCCATGCAACGGATGCACTAGATCTATAAATGTATGAAAGCTCAACAAAAGAAACTAGTGGGTGTGCATCCAACTCGCTTGCTCACGAAGACCTAGGGCATTTTGAGGAAGCCCATCATTGGAATATACAAGCCAAGTTCTATAATGAAAGATTCCCACTGGTATATGAAAGTGACAACATATGAGACTCTCTATCATGAAGATCATGGTGCTACTTTGAAGCACAAGTGTGGTAAAAGGATAGTAGCATTGCCCCTTCTCTCTTTTTCTCTCATTTTTTTATTTTTTATTTGGGCCTTCTCTTTTTTATGGCCTCTTTTCTCTTTTTTTATTTGGGCTTCTTTGGCCTCTTTTATTTATTTATTTTCGTCCGGAGTCTCATCCCGACTTGTGGGGGAATCATAGTCTCCATCATCCTTTCCTCACTAGGACAATGCTCTAATAATGATGATCATCACACTTTTATTTACTTACAACTCAAGAATTAGAACTTGATACTTAGAACAAGATATGACTCTATATGAATGCCTCCGGCAGTCTACCGGGATGTGCAATGATGCATGAGTGACATGTATGAAAGAATTATGAACGGTGGCTTTGCCACGAATACAATGTCAACTACATGATCATGCAAGCAATATGACAATGATGAAGCGTGTCATAACAAACAGAACAGTGGAAAGTTGCATGGCAATATATCTCGGAATGGCTATGGAAATGCCATTATAGATAGGTATGGTGGCTGTTTTGAGGAAGGTATATGGTGGGTTTAAGGTACCGGCGAAAGTTGCGCGATACTAGAGAGGCTAGCAATGGTGGAAGGGTGAGAGTGCATATAATCCATGGACTCAACATTAGTCATAAAGAACTCACATAATTATTGCAAAAATATATTAGTTATCGAAACAAAGTACTACGCGCATGCTCCTAGGGGGATATATTGGTAGGAAAAGACCATCGCTCGTCCCCGACTGCCACTCATAAGGAAGACAATCAATAAATAAATCATGCTCCGACTTCATCACCTAACGGTTCACTATACTTGCATACTATGGGAATCACAAACTTCAACACAAGTATTTCTCAAATTCAAAACTACTCAACTAGCATGACTCTAATATCACTATCTCCATATCTCAAAACAATCATCAAGTATCAAACTTCTCATAGTATTCAATGCACTTTATATGAAAGTTTTTATTATATCCCTCTTGGATGCCCGTCATATTAGGACTAGTTTCATAACCAAAGCAAACTGCCATGCTGTTCTAAATACTCTCAAAATAATATAAGTGAAGCATGAGAGTTCATCTATTTCTTCAAAATAAAACCACCATTGTGTTCCAAAAGATATAAGTGAAGCACTAGAGCAAATGACAAACTACTCCGAAAGATATAAGTGAAGATCAATGAGTAGTCGAATAATCATGCAACTATATGAAGACTCTCTAACATTTAAGAATTTCAGATCTTGGTATTTTATTCAAACATCAAGCAAAACAAAAGTAAATAAAATGACGCTCCAAGCAAAACACATATCATGTGTCGACTAAAAATATAGCTCTAAGTAAAGTTACTGATGAACGAAGATGAAAGAGGGGATGCCTTCCGGGGCATCACCAAGCTTAGGCTCTTGGTTTTCCTTGAATATTACCTTGGGGTGCCTTGGGCATCCCCAAGCTTAGGCTCTTGCCACTCCTTATTCCATAGTCCATCGAATCTTTACCCAACACTTGAAAACTTCACAACACAAAACTTAACAGAAAACTCGTAAGCTCCGTTAGTACAAGAAAGCAAATCACCATCATAAGGTACTGCAATGAACTCATTATAAATTCATATTGGTGTGATATCTACTGTATTCCAACTTCTCTATGATTCATACCCTCCGATACTACTCATAGATTCATCAAAACAAGCAAACAACACGATGAAAACAGAATCTGTCAAAAACAGAACAGTCTGTAGTAATCTGTAGGTTTCGACCACTTATGTAACTCATAAAATTCTAAAACAAATTTGTGGACCTGAGTAATTTGTCTATTAATCATCTGCAAAAATAATTAACTAAATATCGCTCTCCACTAAAAAATGGCAGCAATTCTCGTGAGCGCTAAAGTTTCTGTTTTTTACAGCATGATCATAAAGACTTCACCCAAGTCTTCCCAAAGGTTCTACTTGGCACAAACACTAATTAAAACATAAAACCACATCTAAACAGAGGCTGGATGAATTATTAATTTCTAAACAGGAGAAAAAAGCAAGGAACAAAAATAAAATTGGGTTGCCTCCCAACAAGCGCTAACGTTTAACGCCCCTAGCTAGGCATGATGATTTCAATGATGCTCACATAAAAGATAAGAATTGTAACATAAAGAGAGCATCATGAGGAATATGACTAGCACATTTAATCCTAACCCACTTCCTATGCATAGGGATTTTGTGAGCAAACAACTTGTGGGAACAAGAATCAACTTGCATAGAAAGGTAAAACAAGCATAACTTCGAAACCTTAAGCACATAGAGAGGAAACTTGATATTATTGCAATTCCTACAAGCATATATTCCTCCCTCATAGTAATTTTCAGTAGCATCATGAATGAATTCAACAATATAACCAGCACCTAAAGCGTTCTTTTCATGATCTACAAGCATAGAAATTTTATTACTCTCCACATAAGCAAAATTCTTCTCATTCGAAATAGTGGGAGTATCATAAGAAACTCGAATACTATAAATTGTTTCCACATTAAAAGAGTAATGTTCATAAAAGGGGTAAACATAATCATGACAAGTTTTATAAATATAATCACTACTTTTTATAGCATAAGTATCATCACAATAATCATCATAAGTAGGATGCATGCTATCATCATTATAAATTTGCATATCAAAACTTGGGAGATTAAAACTATCATCTTAATTAAACGTAGCATCCCCAAGCTTGGGACAAACATTAATTGCAGCAAATATATTCTAAAAAACATCATCTTCATCAAACATAGCATCCCCAAGCTTGGGCCTTTTCATATCATAAGCATAATCACTCTCATCATTAATAGTATGGATAGCACCAATAGTATAGCAATTATCATATTCTTCCAAGCAAGTGCCAAAAAGATTTTCAAGATCATAAGAAGTATCATTATCTTTCACAATTATATTTTCATGACTCACAATAGTAATAGGAGCAGCATTATTTGGGAGAGATATCTTTTTACCTCTCTTCCTTTTTTCTTCGTCTTCTTCACCACATCATGTGTGGGTTCAATCCTATTTTTGGAGATCCTTATTAATGAGATTGGTTGAATAGGAGGCTCCTCCTCGTTACCTGATTCATCATAAGAAATAATAGGAGGGTATTGGGAAGTCTCTTCCCTTTCATTAGTATTCTATTCATTTTCTATTTGTTTTCTTTTCTTTATGTAGTTGGCAATATAAGGATTTTTAATACAATTCACCGCACAATACATATAAATTTTCTCTAAATCAAAATCAAGAAATCTACCAAGATTAAACTTTAGAATACCCTCAGTTATACGTTTCATTTCCTCATACCCCAAAAGAAGACTAAGCTCTTTATGATGCTCAAGGGTAATCAAATTATCACAATTTTTGGATACAATTCGGTCATGAAACAATTTGCATTGGAGATTTAAATTACCATGTTCATTGCAAAGTTCACAAGGGACGCGAAAAATATTGAATTTTTTAGCACAAACATCATGACTTTCTTGCAACAATTTGGTTTCTAAGTACTTATGCCTCTTGCAATATCTATCTTCCTTATTTGGTGTGTACTTACAAACCCAATGCACTCCACAAAAATTGACATGTTTATAGGAGACATTTTCATCATAACTAGTGCAATCATCATTTTAGTACCATGGATATTCAAGGAGTTCATACTAACAACATTGCAATCATGCTCATCATTCAAATATTTAGTGTAAAACATTTTAATGCATTCTTCTTCTAACACTTTGGCGCAATTTTCCTTTCCATCATACTCTCGAAAGATATTAAAAAGATGAAGCGTATGAGACAAACTCAATTCCATTTTTATATAATTTTCTTTTATAAACTAAACTAGTGATAAAACAAGAAACTAAAAGACTCGATTGCAAGATCTAAAGATATACCTTCAAGCGCTAACCTCCCCAGCAACGGCGCCAGAAAAGAGCTTGATGTCTACTACACAACCTTCTTCTTATAGACGTTCTTGGGCCTCCAAGTGCAGAGGTTTGTAGGACAGTAGCAAATTCCCTCAAGTGGATGACCAAAGGTTTATCAATCCGTAGGAGGCGTAGGATGAAGATTGTCTCTCTCAAGCAACCCTGCAACCAAATAACAAAGAGTCTCTTGTGTCCCCAACACACCTAATACAATGGTAAATTGTATAGGTGCCCTAGTTCGACGAAGAGATGGTGATACAAGTGCAATATGGATAGTAGATAATGGTTTTTGTAATCTGAAAATATAAAAACTGGAAGGTAACTAATGATAAAAATGAGCACAAACGATATTGCAATGCGTTGAAACAAGGCCTAGGGTTCATACTTTCGCCACAGCAAATTCCCTCGTTTGAACTTATTCGCGATTTTGCTTTTAGCAGAGCTTCCTTTTCCAAGTATTATCTCTATGGAATGAACCAATTTTGAGTTAACTATAAATTGCATATAAAAAGCCGTTTGTTTTCTCGCTTAACTAATTTGTATGAGGCGATACAGCTGAGATCAGCCAACGGTTCGAGCACTTAGCACAATGTGCCACTTAACCGGACGAGCGCAAGACCGGGTCTACCTACCTTATCAACAATAATAACATAATTGGATCACATAACTATCCCTCAACATGCAACAAAGAGTCACTTCAAAGTCACTAATAGCAGAGAACAAACGAAGAGATTATGGTAGGGTACGAAACCACCTCAAAGTTATTCTTTCCAGTCAATCTGTTGGGCTATTCCTATAAGTGTCACAAACAGCCCTAGAGTTCGTACTAGAATAACACCTTAAGACACAAATCAACCAAAACCCTAATGTCACCTAGATACTCCAATGTCACCTTAAATATCTGCGGGTATGATTATACGATATGCACCACACAATCTCAGATTCATCTATTCAACCAACACATAGAACCTCAAAGAGTGCCCCAAAGTTTCTACCGGAGAATCACGACGAAAACGTGTGCCAACCCCTATGCATAGGTTCATGGGCGGAACCCCACAAGTTGATCACCGAAACATACATCAAGTGAATCACGTGGTATCCCATTGTCACCACAGATACGCACGGCAAGACATACATCAAGTGTTCTCAAATCTTTAAAGACTCAATCCGATAAAATAACTTCAAAGGGGAAACTCAACCCATTACAAGAGAGTAGAGGGGGGGGGGGAGAAAACACCATAAGATCCAACTATAATAGCAAAGCTCGCGATACATCATGATCGTATCACCTCAAGAACACGAGAGAGAGAGAGGTCAAACACATAGCTACTGGTACATACCCTCAGCCCCGAGGGAGAACTACTCCCTCCTCGTCATGGAGAGCACCGGGATGATGAAGATGGCCACCGGAGAGGGATTACCCCTCCGGCAGGGTGCCAGAACGGGTCTAGATTTGCTTTTGGTGGCTACAGAGGCTTCTGGCGGCGGAACTCCCAATCTATTGTGCTCCCTGATCATTTTAGGGTATATGGAGATATATAGGCGGAAGAAGTACGTCAGGGGGCCCATGAGGGGCCCACGAGGGTGGAGGGCGCGCCCAGGGGGTGGGCGCGCCCCCTACCTTGTGGCCTCCTCGAAGCTTCCTTGACGTGGACTCCAATTGTCCCGGGTTGCTTTCCTTCCAAAAATAAGTTCCGTGAAGTTTCAGGTCAATTAGACTCCGTTTGATTTTCCTTTTCTGCGATACTCTAAAACAAGGAAAAAACAGAAACTGGCACTGGGCTCTAGGTTAATAGGTTAGTCCCCAAAATCATATAAAATAGCATATAAATGCATATAAGACATCCAAGGTTGATAATATAATAGCATGGAACAATCAAAAATTATAGATACGTTGGAGACGTATCAGGGGGCAGACTAGGATTCCACTTGTAATAGACTAGTCCTAATCCTGATAGGAATCCACATGTAACCCGTCCCTTCAACTTATATAAGGAGGGGCAGAGCACCCCAAGAGGGAGAGGCAACAAACAATCTCTAGGGCTAGACACAAAGGGGGAGCCGGCTTATGCGGCGGGGCTCTAATGAGCATAATGAGATCTAGCCACAAACATCATGTATGGCTATTACCGGATGATGTTTCCCGGGGTCCGAAGCTGTCTAAATCCTTGTCTTGTGCGTTGATCTTCCCTGCATCTCTCATCCCGATCAACCCCTCTCAATCTACCACAAAGATGTGCTGGCCTCACGACTAAGTCCTCACACTAGGACATCTGTCGTGACAATTCCACGACAGTTGGCGCCCATCGTGGGGCTCGCGCACGGTGGTGTTAAGTTCTTGAAGGGATCTCTTATTAGGGATTGAGAAGCTCGTGATTAGTCAGATGAGAGAAGAACTAGCTCGGAAGGATCGGCGTAAGTTTTCAAGTTCATCGGTCTGGATTTACAATCAGTGGGATTTAACATCAAGAAAAGATTGGGAGTATATCTTTGGTTAGCCGCCGTCTTATGATCGTTTGGACTGATTTCAAGTCGCCAAGGCAGACGGATTTCTGAAGAAGACATGCCAGATCAATCAACAAGTCGCTAATTCGTATGTTCATGGTTACGACTACTCTTGAGAAGAAGATAAGTTATACGCGTGATTGATTCGCCGAGACCGACTGGGTGTCGTCCGTATCCAGATCAACTTGACACGATTCGTAGGACTACAGCAGTACCGAGGTGAACTCTGCAACATCATGCAATCATTTCCTTGTTGTAGAGTGCAGACAAGATCAATGGGCGCCGGTGGCTGAAATAGTATATAAGGAAAATCCCGTGGTGCGATCTGCGGTCTTGGTATCCAGATCAAGGTACTAAAGTGAATCAAAGGTACTATTAGGAAAAGACAAAACTACTACTACTACTTTGCTCAAGCCTAGGAAATACCTCCCTTACGTGGAGATAGATGGATTCCATCATACGAGATGTTAGTGCTACAGGCCACGAGCCCATGACCCGAAAGTGGAAACAGCGTTGACCCATGACCCGGAAGTGGAGATAGATGCTTTCCTTCGCCGGCATTTCTTCTGGGCCGCCGTTGCCGAGCCCTCGCCCGTGAGTCGCCACCTCGGGCCGGCCTTGTCTCCTCCGAGCTGCGCGCCCGAACCGGGTTGCCGTTTCGACCGGCTCCGGCGCACCCCACCGCCTCGCTGCCTCTACTCAAGTCTGCTCTTGCAGCCCCCGGGTCGCCGCGCCCTGACGACCGCTTCAGCCGCTGCAAGCCGCTGTTGGCCGGAGCTGCTGCTGTTCGCCTCTGTAGAGTCGCCAGACCCTTTGCAATCAAACTGGCAACAACCGAGACAGACACGGGAACGGGGAATTGATTCAGACTCTGCCACCTCGCCGTTCTGCCTCCGCCCGAGAGCCGCCCCGGCAGGTCCATCTCGAGTCGCCCTCGCCTCCGGGCGTCGCCCCCGCCAGGTCGTCATCTCAAAAAGCATCGGACTCATCCACCACGGTCGGCCCAAATTTCGCCCAGAGCTGCCCCCACTGGTTTGGCTCCGCCTTCTGTCAAGCCGGCCACATCGCCACCAAACGACACCCCGTCGGCTGCGGTGCCTTTGTATCCGCGACTCGCCGCGCTGATGCCTCCTCCGGCTCAGCTGTGCGTTGATCGTCCGCCCGCTGGCTCGTCTGCTGCGTCCTCTGCCATAACTCGGTCGCTCCGCTCCCTACTGCGGCCTCCTTCACGCTCCACCGTCGGTTCTACGACCGAGCTCTGAGCCGTCGCCGTCGTGCCTCGCTGAGCTGCTATGGCCCGCCGCTTCAGCCGCCGTGCCTTGAGTCTCCTCGACGGCCTCCTCTCTGGAAGTGCGCCTCGCTGGCCTCGCCGGCCTTGCTCCAAGTCGGCTGCCTACGTCTTCAACCCGCTGGCGTTTGCCTTTGACCTGCCATGGCTGTGGCCTCATCTTGCCGTTGTGAGCCGCTGCCCGTGAGTTGTCCCTCTGTTTGGCTTCCTGCAAAACCGCCATGAGATGGACTTCGTCGAACCGCCGTGGCCTTGCTGTCAAACCACCGTGGCCTTGTGTCAGCTTAAGCGCCGCCCTTGTGCTTTGTCAACCGCCACCGTTGAGCTGCCGTCGTGCTCACCTCTGCTTCAACCCGGCTCTGCCGTGTGTCGCTGTCGCACCGGGTCGCCGCTCTGGCCTCGAACCGCAGCTTTCTGATGAGCGCCGACAAGCGCCTCGCGCCTCCATTGGCGTTGCCCCTACATTGAGCATCGCCCGCTCCGTACTACCAAGCTACTCACATCTGTACGGTGTTGCAAGTTGCCAAGGATCAGATCCTGCGGCTACAAGTAAACGTTCAAGTCACCAAGGCGTTTGTTTTTGCTACTGTTTTCCACTTTGTCACACAAGGGGTCAATCGAGTTGGTACTGCTCGCTATTGTGCAAAGCAAATTCAGTTACGGAGTAGTACTCCATGAGTACTGTTTACACAGGCCAAGTTGATAAGGACACCCAAGTTCAATGCGCTGCTCAGGCCTGATTCATTTAAAAATTGGATGGATGCATGGTTATCATTTGGTTAAGTTATCATGCAGTCACTTCATCCGAAAAATACATCAGGTGATATCTATCCTATTTATTTCATCTGTATATAATAATTTGTCTGCGAACAGCTACTCTGTTTTGCGATATTTTCCGATGCAGGACAATTATTCACTACAAAAGCGATGGTTGTATCATGGATATAAAATTCACGCCAATATTATTAAGCGCCAGCATCCAACCATACCGTATTGCTCAACAAATGCGTGCGCAAGCCGCCGCCCGTGTAGCTCGATCTACATCAACTCGCTGAAACCACGCCCGCGATTGACTCGTCGACCGCGCGGCTTACCACTGCTGCGATTGATTCACCCGTCCACACCGGCTTACAACGTCGCGACGGGCTCATCTACGTGCTCCCGTGGCCGACTCGGCTGTGATTAATTTCAGCTTCACCATGGTGATCATCAACTCCGCGGCGGATAATTACTGGCCTAACTTATCAGGTGAAATTCGTCCAGTATATTTTATATTACATATTATTTTCTTTAAAAGAGCAATTACTTTGGGTTGCAAGTTCTCCCTTGCAGGACTTGAACTGGTCTATATCACAGTCAACTATGTTGAATCTCAAGCCAACTCCTCAAGTCGCCTTGAGACTCGGGGGCTATGATGACATGGCTTAGTAAATGTTGCATGTTTAAAAGCCCTCAGAAAATTTCCAGCTCAAAATGAATATTTCTGGTGTACAATCCGGCTCAAGGTAAACCTGTCTCCCACAAGGCTTTGAAAACTCTCAATATCCGGTTCAAAATCCAGGTTCAAGAAGAATTTATCTCTTGCAAAACGTTAAAATTTGCCGAAGAGGATCTGTTGCTATGATGCGCAGTTCAAACATGGGTATCCGATCCGGCTTATACGCCTTGTTACAAAATACATGGGGGCTTCCTGCTCACTGAGCATAGCTATGACTACCCTTTGATCCGGCTTATAGGTTGGGCTGTAAAGGTCATTTGGGGGCTTCCTGTTCAAACATAGGTCGTATTCGAACCAAAGAGAACATAGCTGTCGGTACCCTCTTGACCGGCACAATGCCAAACTCTCTGGGGGCTTCTTGATCGTATTCGAATCACAACTTAAGCCCTTTTGGGTCCGACTTTGATCGTATTTGAATCAGAGTCGTTAAAAAAACTCTCAAGGTCATTTGGGGGCTTCCTGTTCAAACATAGGTCGTATTCGAACCAAATAGAACATAGATGTCGGTACCCTCTTGATCGGCGCAACACCAAATCCACTGGGGGCTACATGATCGTATTTGAATCCTAGCTTAACCCCTTTGGTCTGGTTTACTGATCGTATTCGAATTAGGAGCCTCAAATTTTTCTCTTTGTTTGACTTAAGTTTTTTGAAAACAGTCTTTTGGGTTTGTCTTGAGACTTTTTGCTCATATCTGAAGCATACATATGTGGTTTCTATTAACCCGGCCTGGCTTTCGACGACAAGTCGCCAGCATAGGACAATATTAATACTTGGAAGGTTTGGCTTCTAAGTTTTGGGTTATCACCCTTACTGCATAGGTATCATAAGCCAGCAATACAATTCAATATCACAGGTATGATATTTTTTATACATGATTATGTTTAAACCGGCCCTGGCTATGGATTTTAAGCCGCCGGTATATTTTGAATTGCACCATTGGAATCATGCGCATATCAATCTTTGGATTATTTTTCCCTTATTGGATACGGCGATATAAGCCGGCGGTATGAGCCAATTCCACAAGTATGTTTTCCTGATCATATAAATATGCGAGGTTTAACCCCCCCTGATTTTTGACATTAAATCGCCAGTATGTTTAGGCTTGAATGGCCTTAACTGTAGTCTTTTCCATACTTGCATAAAGGCTATATTATGTTTGGGTTGTTACCCGCCCTGGCTTTTGACGTTAAGTCACCAGGGTGTATGTTGTTTAAACTCTATGCAGGTTTTGCAGAACTATGACTTATATAAATGCTTAAGTCCAAGCTCTTCATTAAAATTGATGCTTCAAAATGATTATCCGTTCTGGATTTTCTCAAAGGCTATAAGCCGCCGGGTTATAAAAATTCCGGCTTATAATGGAGGCGTATTAAATCGCCATCGGCCAAGAGATGCCGATTATTTAAACTCCGGACTTACTTATCAACAGATGAGGTATTCAAAGTCGCTTTGGCGTAATGGCTATTATTTTATCAATGGATATGATTTGTTCTACAATGAAAGGAATAGTCCCGAGTCACTGCAGGCTTACGACCCGACACTTGGGGGCTACATTATTTAAATTGAGATTACATCAAATATGCAAGTCCCATGTCACTGCCAGCATGCACCATGGCACTTGGGGGCTAATGTAAATTCACTTTTTGTTCAACTTATTGAAGACCCGACTCATCACATTGTAATAAGCCGACCCTTGGGGGCTACCAATTGCTCCTGTCAAAAATTCAAGGTACACAAGCATTAATCCATTATATTGAACGGTCCACTATTAAGTTGGTAGAGTACAAAGCTCTTAACCTTGTGGACGTGGGTTCAAGCCCCATGGTGGAGATTATATTATATGATGTTATTATCAATAAATTATATACAAAGTCCCAGCTCAGTATTATCTTACTAAGCCGGCCCTTGGGGGCTACACGTTGCTGTTCAAGTTTACATGGTTATATCTACAAAGTCCTTGGTCATTATTGCATAATGACCCGGCCCTTGGGGGCTACACTGGTTGAAGTTTTCATGAGCATAAGGCAATTACAAGTCCTAGGTTGCTGCAAGCATGACAACTCGACACTTGGGGGCTACAGGTGATATGCATATAAGGGAGAAAAAATCTTCAAATTCTCAGTTTGGAGTAAACCAGATTAACCCGGTGTCTGCAACAATCATGACCTGACATCATTTATTTATAATCCGGCAATTTTGGCAATCATAAATCGGCAAGATCTACATCTTTAAGCCGGCTGAATATCAGTTGAATATTTCGAGACCAATATTTTTGTTAAGTCAGAGCATTGAAGGCCGACTCAAATGGATTATTTCTTATAATATTTCTCTACAAGAGCCAATGTCAGCAAATTGGTTATGAAGCTGGCCTATTGACCCAATTTTTTTTGGAAGAAGTGCCTGGATTTTTTACATTGCAAGGTTTGGACATATCTGTTAAAAGAGATTTGCTATAAGATCTTGAGTATGCATCCAGGAGGAAATGACAAGGACTTAAAGATGATCAGGTGCCGGTTCAGGAAAATATTTAACCCGAAGCACAGCCTATCAAGTTTGTTCTTGTGTTTATTTTACAGGATCAGTTTAACATGGATAAAACCAAATTAAACTAGGGGCTAATGTCGGGGATATACCTCGCAGTATGACCCGGCCAGGCTTGGCGTTTTCATTGGTAACCCGCCGGAGTGGCGACTCACGAGCCTGGCGACTCACGGATGGCCCGAACGGTGGGTCATATAGAAGACTAGGCCAAAGGCCCAGAAGGCCGGCTCATGTTATGGTGGGCCAGTTTATGAGGAAAGGCATAAGGAGTTTTCCCTTAAGGGGGCAGACTAATTCCACTTGTAATAGACTAGTCCTAATCCTAATAGGACTCCACATGTAACCCGCCCCTTCAACTTATATAAGGAGGGGCAGGGCACCCCAAGAGGGAGAGGCAACAAACAATCTCTAGGTCTAGACACAAAGGGGGAGCCGGCTTATGCGGCGGCTCTGTCATGAGCATATTGAGATCTAGCCACAAACAGCATGTAGGCCTATTACCGGATGATGTTTCCTAGGGCCCGAAGCTGTCTAAATCCTTGTCTTGTGCATTGATCCGCCCTGCGTCTCTCATCCCGATCAACCCCTCTCAAGCTACCACAAAGATGTGCTGGCCTCATGACTAAGTCGTCACACTAGGACATCTGCCGTGACAATTCCACGACAGTGCCGGAGTCTATTTCTGCTGGCCATTCCGGAATAGAATGGCTTGACGGTCCACAAGAATATGAGGTGTCGATGAGCATGAATGCATAACATGCTCTTGACTATCAAATGATAGACGGAGGTCAGAAGACAACTAAAGAGAGACAACTCAAATGAACATATATCTTTCTGAGTTGTGGATGCATAGATTAGTATGTCTAGCAAAGCTCAACATCTCTTCCGGATAACCCATGCAGAATGGTAGAACTGGCAGATTCAGAATATAATGGAGAACTCATCAAGAGCACTTTGGTTGCGATCTTTTGATTCAAAAGAACTTCTGCCATATGCAGTTCATGGTATTTGGAAGAAGGATATACCACAGACCTCGAGGACTATCGCAAAGGTTACTAATATCCTAGAGGAACTAGCAAACACTATCAACATGAGGTAAGTAGGGTGAATCTCGGGTTCAAGAACTCAGGAATAGAATGCCTACTAACTACATGGCATCATGGGATGCTTTTGAGAATGATGGCCAGAATCATCACACTGGGAATATAAAGCATTGCTATATTACTGAGTGATCCTCTAATACACCTAGGGTCATAATAATAGATCCAACATATATGTCGAGGCAACAGGGTACCTCAACTCACCGATTAGTGTGGTTAAACTGGCCCAAAGGTACATCGAGAACAGAAAGAAGGGATTTGCAAATGCATCAGACTATTTAGAAACCTGGGATGACTCGGACAGCATAACGGCTGTAAATGCTCAAAAAGATTTGAGACATCCTGCAAAATGGTGGCATAACCACTTAACATCAGAATATCAAGGTTCCGGGTCCAACTAACAACATACTGAAGTAGTAGAAACTGAACTAAGGCTTGGGATCAACAATCCTAAGAGCCTACGGATTAGTAACACGTGATCCTGATAGAAAGAAGAGGAAGCCTAGTTCTTAATCCCCGTAGAAAAGAAGAGGGTGACTCAGATCAGAAGGACATAAGGTTAAGGAGTAAAAAGAGCCTTATGTTCCCTTCCACAATCAATTCCCTTATATAACTAAAGCATTTCTAGACTCGACTTCAACCAGTTTGGCTTGGTAATCCTACAGGAAGTCAGGCTCTGATACCAAAGCTGTCAGGACCCCGATCCTAAGTCACACCGATCTAGCATGTAACACATCATATCACTTTGTGGCCTCACGCACGTTATTCCCATGGGTGCCACCTTACCTGGCCCGGGACCATTTGCGCCTTTTGGCTCACGTATATGATAGTGCCGCTAGCATCCATATGACAAAGAATCCGGGCCGACATGACTAGTCGTAAACCCAAAGTGGCACTAACTTACAGGGACAGGCATACATGACCCAGCAACGAACGTGTCGGTCATCAGCGAGTGAATCCGGGTTGTAGTAGCTGGGCTAACAGGAGTCCGGTAGACACCGCGTGACATTTCCCTGAAGGGACAGACACAGGAACGAAGAAGGACACATGCCGGCCAGCCTAAGTGTTCCGGAGCTGTAGCAAGCTACCATGGCTCAGTGGAAGCACTAGGAGACATTTCCCCATAAGAGAGGCTACCAAGAATAAACAACTAGGTTGTCAGATCTCACACATACCAAGCATTTCAATAACATACACACAATATGCTCGATATGTGCAAATACAACATGGCATCACAACATAACTCTATGCTCAAGTATTTATTCATTAGGCTCCAAGGAGCCAAGTATTACAAACATGGGTCTCATGGCCCAACATACAGAGCATACAAGCAACAAGCGGAAGCATAACATGTCTGAGTACAGACAACTATAAATGAAAAAGGCCGAGAAGCCTGACTATCTACAAGACCGTGCCGAGGGCACAAGATCGTAGCTGAGGTAACAAGCTAAACATCAAAGTGCATGCGGAACTACTAGTGAGACTGAAGTCTCTTCAAAAACATAAATTAAGCAAACATGAGTACAAATGTACCCAACAAGAATTACATTAGAACTAGCTACATATGCATCAGTATCAACAAAGGGGGGTGGTGGAGTTTAACTGTAGCAAGCCAGCTTTGACTCAGTGGCTATCCTGTACTATGATTGCAAGTAACTCTTTTGAGGTGGCGCACATGAGTCCACATATTCACCAATCAATACACCACTATGGATCCGCTTCCGTCTCCCTACGAGAACGACATCCATAGGACTCACGCTTATCTTGCGCATTCTAGAGTATCCACTTTCACTTTTCTATGAACTGTATGGGCAACCCAGAAGTCCTTTACCGCGGATGCGGCTATTCGAATAGATGATGTTAACCCTGCAGGGGTGTAATTCTTCACACACGCTCTCGCCACTTACCACCATGTACACATCGTGTATCTCAGCAACCTTCAAGTGGAAGCCTGGTGAGGGAGTCAGCCACGACCTGACTAACCACACAAGTCTCTAGTCCAGGTTTATCGCCTATTTGGGTTCGATCCGCAAGGAGATCCGGCCAGGGTGTCACTCACGGCCCCAAACGATGTGTGCAGGGTTCCCGAGACACCAAACGGGCGACTCGGTACACCGAGCCACGGTGTAGCTACCGCATCATAGCCCACCCCTAGGGTCAACTCTATGCACAACCTCCAACACATATCCTACAAACACCAGAAACTAGTTGTAACTCCTGGACAAAGATCAAGGCGATTAATATGTCAAGAGAGTCAATTAAGGATCCCAATGTGTGGTAGTAGCTATTCATGGATCACAAACACAGAACTCAGTTCCTGAGGATGGTTTCAATGAGACAACCCACCATGTACTCCTACATGGCCTCTCACCGCTACCTTTACCAAATCGTGTTCACACACTTAGCCCTCAATAGTAGGACATGTTCACAACTTTCCAATTCATCCCCGATGAATCAGACCCGACTCAACTCTAAACAGTAGCAGGCATGACAACAAACATGAATGAGTAGGCACATCAAGGCTCAAACAACTCCTACTCATGCTAGTGGGTTTCATCTATTTACTGTAGCAATGACAGGCCATGCAGAGGAAAGGGGTTCAACTACCGCAACATGTAACAGTTGAATCGTTGTTGTCCTAATGCAGTAAAAGAGAGCAGGAGCGAGAGAGTGGGGTTGTATCGGAATGAACAAGGTTTTTTTTCTTGCCTAGCACTTCTGAAGATAATATAGCTCTTCATCGGTGTCATCGAACTCATCGTCGGAACGTCGTCTACTCAGAGGGGACAATTAACGGCAAACAAGGAAGAACACAATCAATGCAATGCTTAATATGATGCATGACCATGACATGGCAAAATGAGTGTTTTTGGCTAATGCAACTACAACCAGCTGGGTTTGAGTCATTTTGAACCAAAGGTTCAATCCCAAACTCAACTTATGAATTTGAATAGTGCCTTATCATGTTTTTCACTAAACAGCAAGGTTAAGTTGCTTAAATATGCATGAAACCAGTACAGATGGAAAGATTGGATTTTTCTGATCATTTTTCATATATAAAACTTTGCATTTGGAGTTATAGATTAACTTCTATTATTTTTAGAAGTTTAGAACATTTTCTGGAATTTCCTGAAGTAGTTTAAATCCAGAAAATCACTCACTGCGTCAGCACTACGTCAGGATGACATCAGCGAGTCAACAGGTTAGCCCAGGTCAAACTGACAAGTGGGACCCATGTGTCAGTGACTAAGCTAACTAAACTAACTTAATTAACACTAAACTAATCCTAACCCTGGTTAGTTAAGGGCCTGGGCCCACATGTCAGTGACCCAGGGGAGTCAAACCCCTGGTCAGCAGGGTCAAAGCCGCCGGTGAGGCTAGACGCGGTGAAGGGCGTCGGAATCGATCCACAGGGCACCAATTCGGGCGCAGTTTGTTGCTTTCGAACGCGCGGAGTGGCGCATGTTGAACGGTGGCGGTGGGAGGTGCTGTGGTGGCCGGAAATGACGACGGCGACGAGCCAGGAGCGGTCCGAGCTCGGGTGTCGGTGGTTCTGCTGCTGCGGCATGCTAGCGGGCAAACAGATGCACTAGCGAGGCGCTACGAGGTGCGGTGAGTGCGTTAGGCACCAGTGTGTGACCAAATGATCACCGGAGCTACGTCGGCGACGAGCTCAGGCGGCGGCAGGTGCGGGCGAGCAAGGTGCGGTCACCATGGTGCACAGGAAGGCAAACGGGGAAGGTGAGAGGGTCAACAACTCACGGCGAGTCGGACAAGCGGGTCAGCGAGGTCGGGGACGAGCCGGAGCGGGCAGTGCGGCGAAGGGGATATCCGGCAACGGGCGGTGAAGACGAGGTCGAGGAGGCGTATCCGAGGCGTGCGAGCGCTCGGGCCTCGGCTAGCTCGACGAGGCAGACGGCGGCGATGCTCGTGGACACGGTAGGGTGACGAGGGGGAGGTGGTGGCTACGCAGGTGACGGCGGTGAGCGAACAGCGGCTACGGCCATGGCGGGGAGAGGACGAGGGAGAGAGCCAGGGTGGAAATGTGGTGTCGCCTAGAACGGGACGGCAGCAGGGCGGTCATCCACGCATCCAGGAGCTCGGCGGCAAGCAGGAGGTGGCGTGGCGTGTGCTCGCGTGCGTCTGCCATGCGCACGCTGTCCTCCTAGCGGGAGGTTGGTGATAACAGGCAAAGGCTAGTGGGCTGGGCCTCTGCTGGGCCGTGGTGGGGCGCTAGGTAAGTGGCCTTTGGCCTTTCTCTCTCTTCTAATTCTATCTGTTTTCTATTTTTCTGTAACTTTAGAGCTTTATTAAAAATACTAAAACTAACTCAAAAATCATGAAACTTCTCATGCCCACTGTTTGGAATATTTCCAACAGTGAACACTTTAGTTTATGATTATTTGGACATTTAAAATACGTTATTGTATGTAAATGCCCAAATGCAAATAGAGTATGATTCTATCCGGTTTCCTTCTGCTGTCCTAGAAAATTGTGCAACATTTTTGTTAGAGGTTCTAGACTAAGGCAAAGATGATGAACATTTTAGAAGGGCATTTCAGGTTCATTGAAAAGGATTTTAGTAAACCCTAGTTGGTTTAAGTGGTGCTGGGGGTTTCTGTCATCCCCATTTCAACTTTCTGGGAGATTTAAACATGATGCAACACCAAATGCTAGCACTAGGCAGACCAGAACTAGGATGTGACACGGTGATGATGATGCTACCGTCGCAGGGCTTGGCCTAAGCACTACGATGATATGACCGAGGTGGATTATGGTGGAGGGGGCACCGCATACGGCTAAGGGGTCAATAATCAACTTGTGTGTTCTAGGGTGCCCCCTATCCCCGTATATAAAGGAGCAAGGGGGGTGGCCGGCTGGCCCTAGAGGTGCGCTAGGAGAGGAGGAGTCCTCCTCCTAGTAGGAGTAGGACTCCCCTTTCCTAGTCCTACTAGGAGGAGGAAGGAGAGGGAGAGAAGAGAAGGAAAGGGGGTGCCCCCCTTCCCTAGTCCAATTCGGACTAGAGGGGGAGGGGCGCACAACCCTGCCTTGTCCGACCCTCTCTCTCTCTCTCTCCACTAAGGCCCATGTTGGCCCATTAGTCCCCCCGAGGGTTCTGATAACCCCCCGACACTCCGATAATTATCCGGTGACCCCCAGAACTCATTCGGTGTCCGAATATAGTCATCCAATATATAAATCTTTATGTCTCTACCATTTCGAGACTCCTTGTCATGTCCGTGATCATATCCGGGACTCCGAACTACCTTTGGTACATCAAAACACATAAACTCATAATATCGATCGTCACTGAACGTTAAGCATGCGGACCCTACGGGTTCGAGAACTATGTAGACATGACCGAGACACGTCTCCGGTCAATAAGCAATAGCGGAACCTGGATTTTCATATTGGCTCCTACATATTCTATGAAGATCTTTATCGGTCAAACCGCATAACGATATACGTTGTTCCCTTTGTCATTGGTATGTTACTTGCCCGAGATTCGATCATTGGTATCTCAATACCTAGTTCAATCTCGTTACCGGCAAGTCTCTTTACTCGTCCCTGTAATGCATCATCCCGTAACTAACTCATTAGTCACATTGCTTGCAAGGCTTATAGTGATGTGCATTACCGAGAGGGCCCAGAGATACCTCTCCGATACTCGGAGTGACAAATCCTAATCTCGATCTATGCCAAATCAACAAACACCATCGGAGACACCTGTAGAGCATATATATAGTCACCCAGTTACGTTGTGACGTTTGATAGCAGAATAAGTGTTCCTCCGGTATACGGGTGTTGCATGATCTCATAGTCATAGGAACATGTATAAGTTATGGAGAAAGCAATAGCAACAAACTAAACATTCATCGTGCTAAGCTAACGGATGGGTCAAGTCAATCCCATCATTCTCTAATGATGTGATCCCATTAATAAAATGACAACTCATGTCTATGGTTAGGAAACATAACCATCATTGATTCAATGAGCTAGTCAAGTAGAGTCATACTAGTAACACTCTGTTTGTATATGTATTCACACATGTACTAAGTTTCTGGTTAATACAATTCTAGCATGAATAATAAACATTTATCATGATATAAGGAAACATAAATAACAACTTTATTATTGCCACTAGAGCATATTTCATTCAGCTACACCCAGCGGGTGCGCTGACGTGCCCCCACAAGAGAGAAGGCGGAGTGCTTACTTCGGATTTCGGCCAAATTAGTGGTCTGCTTGGCCAGCTCCTGGATCTAGGAGTTGAAGGTGGCCGCGCGAATGTTGTGGTAGTCCTACAACAAAGATAAACAGAAGAAAAGATAAAGGTTAGCACTCGGAACGTACCTGAAGTTCCGAGCCGCCTGCTCAGCAGCCGTCCTGGAACTCGGGGTCTACATCCAGTGGGTGCGCTGGCACGCCCCCACAGAAAATTACAAGAATCAAAAACAAGAAGCAAGAAACTTACCCGAATGGCCGATCGCGTCGCCAAGAACTCCTCTGTATACAGCTGGAGGGCGGCGCCTTGGGCATTAAACCGTGTATGGACCTCCTGCACGGCTGATACGTCTCCAGCGTATCTATAAATGAAGTATTCATGCTATTATATTATCAACCTTGGATGTTTTATATGCATTTATATGCTATTTTATATGATTTTTGGGACTAACCTATTAACCTGGTGCCCAGTGCTAGTTTCTGTTTTTCCTTGTTTTTGAGTTTTATAGAAAAGGAATACCAAAAGGAGTCCAATTGACATGCCAATTTTTGACCAATTTTTATGGACCAAAAGAAGACCCTGGAGTAAAAGAGTTGGGCCAGAAGAGTCCCGGGCCGTCCACGAGGGTGCCCCCCGGGCGCGTGGGCCTACCTCGTGGATAACTCGGGAACCTCCTTGACATGAGACCGACGCCAAAAATTCCTATAAATACAGAAACCTCCAGAAAATAACCCAGATCGGAAGTTCCACCACCGCAAGCCTCTGTAGCCACGAGAAATCAATCTAGGCCCTCTCTGGCACCCTACCGGAGGGGGCCATCATCACCGGAGGGCATGGAGGAGGATCCTGGAGGGGACATCATCACCATGAAGGCCAAGGACTAGAGGGAGAACCTCTCCCCATCCAGGGGGAGGCCATGGAGGAGGAAGCACAAGGGGGAGAACTTCTCCTCCTCTCTGTCGGTGGCACCAGAGTGCCATCGGGAGGGGAATCATTGCCGCGGTGATCGTCTTCATCAACATCACCATCCTCATCTCTTTTATGCGGTCCACTCTCCCGCACCTCGCTATAATCCCTACTTGAGCATGGTGCTTTATGCCACATATTAGGATCCAACGATGTGTTGCCATCCTATGATGTTTTGAGTAGATATCCTTTGTCTTTAGGTTGATTGATGATCTAGATTAGTATGAGTTGTATGTTTTACTTTGGTGTTGTCCTATGGTGCCCTCCGTGTCACACAAGTGTGAGGGATTCCCGCTGTACGGTGTTGCAATATGTCCATGGTTTGCTTATTTTCCATGTTGCGTGAGTGACTGAAACACAAACACGGATAAGCGGGACATGGCATATGGGAATAAAGAGGACTTGATACTTTAATGCTATGGTTGGGTTTTACCTTAATGATATTTAGTAGTTGCCGATTCTTGCTAGAGTTCCAATCATAAGTGCATATGATCCAAGAAGAGAAAGTATGTTAGCTTATGCCTCTCCCTCATATTAAACTGCAATTGTGATTACCGGTATTGTTAAGAATTGCCTAGGACAATTCCACATACAGATCCACCATTATTCCACACTTGCTATTTATAATATTTAGTAATATATTCTAACTTTATGATAACAGCACCTACTTTCATATTTTAGCTCTCCGATATCATGCAAAGTTATCCTCTTCATACCCACAACATAGTTTTATTTCTCGTTTCTAGTTGGAAGCAAACGTTCGGTGTATGTAGAGTCGTATCAGTGGCAGATAGGGCTTGAGAGAATATTGATCTTACCTTTAGCTCCTTGTGGGTTTGACAGTCCATACTTATCACTTCCACCTTTGGGAATTGCTACGATGATTCCCCGCACTTGGGAATTATCAAGCTCTTTTCTGGCGCCGTTGCCGGGGAGCAATAGCGTGGGGTTGATATTCTCATGTGTGCTTGTTTGCTTTCTTCACTAAGTAGATTTTTTTTCCTTTTTTGTTTCTGTTTAGTTGTGGGTGAAACATACAAAAAAAATTAAAGAATGAAAAATACAAAAAAATACTTGCCTCTCATGCCTAAAAAGTTTTTCAAAAAGAGAAGTGATTGGAAAGTTATGCATTGAAGAAGTGAGGGTCGACCTTGAGCACTCGTGTTCATGCTCACGGAAACAATGTAGAATTTTTCATGAAAGTTTCTATGTAAATAATTATCCCCTTATATATATATATCCATTGTATTATAAAAATAATGTGCCAAGCTTTGGTTTTAGGACGATTAGATTGCTTGTTTACTATGTGCAGAACAAAAAACAGAAACTTTAGCTGTAGCGCGTGATTTTACATTTTTTACTTCGGCAGAGATACAGTTGACATGGCCACGTGAAGCGGTGACCGGTTTAGCATGAAACACTTTCCCTGTCGGCTTGCCACGGCCAACAGCTTTAGCAGATTGATTGGGGTTGGTCTGGGGACACTCACGCATATAGTGACCAGATTCCCCACATTTGAAACAAGTCACGGAACTGGTACGTGGAGGAGCATTGTTAGATGGACCCCCATAGGGCTTGGTCGGTGCAGACTGTTGAACAGGGCGAGGCGCCTGGAAAGATGGCCTCGGTGTGAACCTGGGTGGCAGGGCGGTGTTGGGTACCCACACACGGCGCTTCTGGGGACCAGCACCGGATGAGGAACCCATATCACGGCCATGCTTGCGTGTTGCGTCGTAGTCAGTCTGACCAGTTTCAGCACTGATGGCTTTGTTGACAAGTTTCTGAAAAGATGTGCACTCATGCAGACGGAGGTCGCGGCGAAGCTCAGGACTAAGTCCCTTACGGAACCTTGCTTGCTTCTTGGCGTCAGTAGAAACTTCCTCGGTTGCATATCGTGCGAGATTACCAAACTCCCTACTGTAAACATCCACAGAAAGTCGGCCTTGGGTGAAATTGCAGAATTCCTCACGTTTACGGTCCATGAGACACTCCGGAATGTGATGTTCACGGAAAGCCTCGCTGAACTCAGCCCAGGAAGTGACATGGCCTGCTGGGCGCATAGCTCCATAATTCTCCCACCATAGACTGGCGGGGCCTTCAAGATGATATGCAGCAAAGGTGACCTTGTCAGCCTCCGCTACCAGCGCGGAACGTAGTTTGTGAGAGATACTGCGAAGCCAGTCATCAGCGTCGAGAGGCTCGACGGAGTGGTGGAACGTGGATGGATGTAATTTGATAAAATCACTGAGTGACACCACGTTAGTCCTCTGATGGTGTGCTGTGTTCTGTTCAATACGCTCCAACAAACGGTTGGTCTCCCGCTTGTTTCTCTCAGCTTCCATCATAACCTCGGCTAGTGAAGGAGGATGAGGCAGAGTTGCATCCCTGACTTCACTGCCTTCGGCCTGCTCTTGAGGAGCAGGGTTAGTGCGCGTGTTGACCATCCTAGGTAAACAAGACAATGATTTAGTCAGGATGATAAAATTCCGACATAGGGTACATAATGTAAGGAATAACTCGGAATGCAAGATGATCATCCGTATGACATGGTAGATACAGAAACTGCTTCTTTTATTCCATCGTCATACACACCATACAGGGTTTAGTACAAGACCAAACAAAGTACTATTACGGTGAAAAGAGGATTACATCTCATCGGAGGCATCCCAAGCTCCTATACATTATTTTTCTACACCTCCGGAAAGAGTACAAACTAGGTCATATCCCACGAGTCACGCGGGACGATAGACGACACAGCTAGTGCGAACTAGTGATACTACCGCTAACTCAGACCGATCCGTAGTAGTCCTCGTAGAAGTCGCCTCCATAGCCTGGAAGTTCAACATGATCATCCGGAAACAGACGGTCTCGCGGAGCTTGTGGACCATAGGGGCTAGGATGAGGCCTTGGACCAACAGACGGTGGCCTGCGGGGACCGCGAGGTGGGGTGATGCCTCCTACATCACGCCAAACCATCACGTCCGGCAGAGCAGATCTCACAGGATAGAGATCGCGCATATCTGAATATCCAGTTGCACCGCCGGTGCGAACCGAGTCAAAGTGGCCCAATGGTCAGCACGGGTATTGAAGAGCTCTAACCTCAAGGCCCGATTTTCACGGTCCTTATCCTCGAGCATCTCAGCAGTGGTGCGAGTCCGTGAATCCTCCTGAGTGGGGTCAGCATAAATAGCCTGGAGATACCCTTGTGCTCCCGGAAGTGATCCTGGCATATACCGGAAATCAGAGTCCCGAAATAACCCAGATCTGACTCGCATAATGGTCATCATAGAGTAGGCGGCGTCCTGCACAGCCATCTCAATAGTAACCCCGAGTCCATAGGAGCAGTGAAGAGGCTCGGTGGATCCAGGATAAGATGGAAATATCCTGACAGTGCAGAGATACTGGCTTTGATTAAAATCTCGGAATTGCTCTTCGACCGTGTACTCGGGATACCAGCGGTATCCAGCCTCAGTCATTACCCTGACCAACTTGGCAGTATGGCCGGGTACATCTAGGCATCGAGTCAGGCGAACCACTTGATTGAGGTCGCGAGTGGCCATCTGAAAGCACAATCATAATGCAAAGGCATTAGAACTTCTAGCAAAATTTCGGCAGCATAACAGCTGTAAATGCTCAAAAAGGATTTTGAGACATTTGACAAAGGATTTCATACACACTCAACATCATCATATCAAAGTTCTGAAACCATTCTAACAACATAAGGTGGTAGTAGAACTGATCTAGGCTTGAATCCATCAACTTATAAGGTACTACTGATTAGTAACTCGTGATCCTGATAGAGAGAACAGATCCTAATTCCTTAACCCCCGGTGGAAGAATGGACTGACTCAGATCAGAATGTCATTAGATAAAGGAGTAAAAAGAGCCTTACGTTCCAACCCACAAACAATTCCCCTACATATAACTAAAGAATTTCTAGACTCAACATCGACCAGTTTGGCTTGGAGAACCTATAGGCAGTCCGGCTCTGATGCCAACACTGTCAGGGCCCCGACTCGATGTCACATCGATCTAGCCGGTAACACCTCATATCACTTTGCGGCCTCACGCACGGTATCCCCACGGGTGTCGTCTTACCTTTTCCCGGGACCGTTTGCGCCTTTTGGCTCACGTATATGATAGTGTCGCTAGCATCCATATGATAAGGAGCCCGGGCTGACATGACTAGTCGTAAACCCAAAGTGGCACAGACTTACAGGGACAGGCATCCATGACCCAGCTTCGAACGTGTCGGTCATCAGCAAGTGGGTCCGGGCTGTAGCACTGGGCTAGCAGGACTCCGGTAAACCGGGCTGTAGCGGGCTAACAGGACTCCGGTACTCAAAGCGTGACATTTCCCCGAAGGGACAGACACAGGAACGAAGAAGGACACATGCCGGCCAGCCTAAGTGTTCCAGAGCAGTAGCAAGCTACCATGGCTCAGCGGTAACACTAGGAGACATTTCCCGGTAAGAGAGGCTACTAAAGATAAACAACTAGATAGTCAGATCCCACACATACCAAGCATTTCAATCATACACACAATATGCTCGATATGTGCAAATACAACGAAGCATCACAACATGACTCTACGACACAAGTACTTTATTTAAGGATCAGGGAGCCATACATAACATACACAAAGGTACGGGTCTCACGACCCAACATACAAGTCATACAGTCATACAAACCAGCAGCGGAAGTACATTGTCTGAGTACAGACAATTAGTAAAATAAAAGAGGCTTGGAAAGCCTAACTATACTACGTGGTCCATCACAAGCTCAGGGTCACCACCTGGGTCTTTAGCCTACTCGTTGATGTCAACGTCTACATAGAACCCATCAGAAGGGGTTGCAGCGTCTTCTGTAAAAATGTAGATTATAGCAACATGAGTACAAAGGTACTCAGCAAGACTTACATCAGATCCTACATACATGCATAGTATCAAGAAGGGTTGGTGGAGTTATTGCAGCAAGCCAGCTTTGACTCTTGGCTAGGCTATCCTACGATACTTCAATTTGAAATGGTTTTGCGCACACGAGTCCACTACTCACCACTTCAATACACTACCGAGGATCCACCTCCGTCTTCCTACGGAAGAGCCATCCTCGGCACTCACACTTATCTTGAGGCTTTTAGTAGTTTCCATTTACTTGTCTATGAACTGTATAGGCAACCAAGTAGTCCTTTACCGCGGACGCGGCTATTCGAATAGATTATGATAACCCTGCAGGGGTGTACTTCTTCATACATGTTTCCACCACTTAGCGTCTGCACACGACATGTGCTCGGCAGACTTCAAGCAAAAGCCGACGTGGGTGTAGACCACGACCTACCTAAACACTTAAGCCTCTAGTCCAGGTTTATCGCCTATTCAGGTTCCATCCGCAGGGAGTCCGGCCGAGGTTTCCCATACGGCCCCGAACGATGTGAACAAGGTTCCCGAGATACCTAACGGGTATTCGGTACACCCGGCCACGTACCTACCGCATCACAGCCCACCCCTACGGTCAGCGCTGTCCACGGCCTCCAGTAGGCTACAAACACCAGAAACTACTTGCAACTCCTAGACAGAGAGCTAGGGTGAATAAGAAGTCGAGCGGGGTCATATTTCAGGGCCCAATGCATGGTAGTAGCTGTATCTTAAATCACACATACAGATCTCAGTGCTTAAGGTCGGCTTCAATGAAACAACCCACCATGTACTCCTACATGGCCTCTCATCGATACCTTTACCAAATCGTGTTCACCACACCACTCTCATTACCGACATAATCATTTCACTCTAGCCCATCACCCAGATGAACCAGACCTGACACGACTCTAAGCATAGCAGGCATAGCAAGGTAGGAACAACACATACATATGGCTCAATCAACTCCTACACATGCTAGTGGGTTTCATCTAGTTACTGTGGCAATGACAGGTCATGCATAGGAAATGGGTTCAACTACCGTGGCACACAGCAGTTTGAAACGTGTTGTCTTAATGCAGTAAAAGAGAGCAGGAGCGAGAACATGGGATTGTATCGATATGATCAAATGGTTGGTTGCTTGCCTGATGGTTCGATGCACTGATACGGTTCTTCGTTAGGGTAATCACGGTACTCCTCGGGGGCAGAACCTGTCGCAAGGACACCGATACACAACCATCACCAAACAATGTGCAACAATATGATGCATGCATGAAACATAGCAATATGAGTGTGTTGGACTAATGCAACTAAAACCAGAAGGGTTTGAACAAATTTGAATCAAAGATTCAAATTTCAAACTCAAACATGGCCTCTTAAAGTGCTTTTCCTTGTTCTGCTTGAAACATCAATTTAACTTGTTTGATCATGCATGAAAATAGTACAGATGGATAGATTGGATTTTTCTGATCATTTTCATATATAATTTGTCCAATTTGGAGTTACAGAATAAAAGTTATGAATTTTTGAAGTTTAAATAATATTCTGGAATTTCCTGATTTAAATTAAATTCAGAAATTATAATTACTGCGCCAGCATGACGTCAGCATGACGTCAGTGGTCAACTGCGGCTGGCTGGAGTCAAACCTGACGTGTGGGGGCCACACGTCAGTGACAGGGGGGTTTAATAGGTTTAATTTATTCCTAATTAGGGGTTAGTGGCGCTGGGGCCCACTGTCAGTGTCAGGGGGTTAACCATTTGTGGTTAGCACTAATCCTAATTAGCTACAGGGCTGGGCCCACCTGTCAGGGACTCAGGGGGGTCCTGCCGTGGTCAAAGTGGGACAAACCCACCGGCGACGTGACGCCGGCGAGGCCCGAGACGGCGGCGCGACGCGGGATCGCGCTACAGGGCACGGGCGAGGCCGTGCTTGGGCTCGTTGGAGAGCCCTTGCTCCCGCGCGTCGAACGGTGGCCGTGGCTGGGCCTGGGGTGGCCGGAGTCGACGGCGGCGAGCTCGGCTGCGGCCGCCGGAGTTCGGGTACGGTCGGAATCGGTGTTGCAGGGGGTTTGGGGAGGCGTTAGTGCGTGCTGCGTGCTCCTAGTGAGGTGTGGAGCACGATAGTGTGCTCGGTTGGGTGCTACGGTGACCGTGGCCACGACGGCGACTTCGCCGGCGGCGTGGAGCTCTCGGCCAAGGTGGGGCTAAGGCCTAGAGGTTGAAAGAGACCAGGGGAGAAAGGGGAAACGACCCGGGGGCTCACCGCGGTTGCAGTGGGCGTCGAAGCGGGCTCGGAGACGCGCTGGAGACGGCGAATTCGACGGCGATGATGGTCGGAGCCTGAAGAGGGGAACGGTGACGTGGCGGCGATGCAGGGCTTTCGGAGGCCCGTGGAGCGGTGGGGAGGAAGAGGGGGTCGAGGCGAAGCTTCTGAGCTAGTCGGGGGAGCGAGGGGTGGCCGGAGACGGTTGCTATGGCGAACGGCGGCGACGGTGGTGTTCGGCCGTGAGTGAGGGAGCCAGGGAGAGGAGGGAAAAGCCGAGGGGGAGTGAGAGAGAGCAGGGGGGAGGCGTGGCGTCGTCCAGGGGCATCGAGGCGAGGAGGGGAGGGCAGGCAGGCAGGGAGAGAGGTGGCGTGGCGCGGTGGCGCGCGCGCGCGCCGGCCACACTCCCCTCCCTCTGTCGGGACGAAGACGACAGAGGAGGGAGGTGGGCTAGGCCGGCTGCTGGCTGGGCCAGCCAGCTGGCTGGGCCGCACAGTGGAGGAGCCCAGGTAAGCTTCTCCCCCTTTTATTTTTTTTCTGTTTTCTAATTTCTGACATTTGTTTTGATTTAAATAATATATTAAATCATTTATTTAACTTATGCCAATTTTTGCAGGGGCTAGATATATTATTCCAGAGCTCCTTTATATATGGCATAATATTTGGACATATATTAATATATATAATTAATATATTTCCAATGCAAATATTTATGCATTAATTCCAAATGCCCAAAATAAATACCTATGAGCTCTTAAAAATATTGGTTTGATTTTTATCTCTGTCCAATATTTTCAGAGAGCAACATGAGCATTTTCTTGGACCCTTTTGGAGAAATTTTTATTTGGGTCATTTTCAAAATGATTCTGAGGGTTTCACAGATCCCCATTTCAAGTTTCTGGTGAAAGAGTAAACATGATGCAACACTCTAATGCATGGCTAACTAGGATGTGACAACTCACCCCCACTCAAAAGAATCTCGTCCCGAGATTTGGGTTCCTCCGGGAAGAAGGCAGGATACTCGAGTCGAAGACGATCCTTCCTTTCCCAGGTTGCTTCATCTTCAGAATGGTGCGACCATTGAACTTTGAGAAACTTGATATTCTGGCGTCGGGTGGTACGTTCGGCCTGATCGAGGATACGAATGGGGTACTCTCGATATGTAAGATTATCTTGGAGATCAAGCGTTTCATGGTCCACTTCACGGATAGGATCTGAGAAGCAACGCCTGAGTTGAGAAACGTGGAAGACATCGTGGACTCTGGAGAGGTGCGGAGGTAGTTCCAACTGGTAGGCAACTTCTCCTCGTTTGGCGAGAATGCGAAAAGGTCCAATGTAACGAGGAGCCAATTTGCCTTTGATACCGAAACGATGGGTTCCCTTCAGAGGGGTGACCCGAAGATAAGCCTTCTCGTCAACCTCGAAAGTCATAGCCTTATGTTTTCGGTCATATTGACTCTTTTGACGAGATTGGGCTGTTTTCAACTTTTCACGAACGATGCGAACTTGTTCTTCTGCTTCCTGAATCATGTCCGGGCCAAAGAATTGTCTTTCCCCGGTCTCTGACCAGTTAAGGGGTGTTCGACACCGTCGTCCATAGAGAACTTCAAAAGGGGCTTTACCCAAGCTAGATTGATAGCTGTTGTTGTAAGCGAATTCGGCAAATGGAAGGCACTTCTCCCAGTCCATTCCGAAAGAGATAACAGAGGCTCGAAGCATGTCTTCTAGAATTTGGTTGACGCGTTCCACTTGACCACTCGACTGAGGGTGGAAAGCGGTGCTAAAGGAGAGATGAGTCCCCATAGCATTTTCGAAACTTTCCCAAAATCGAGAGGTGAAAAGACTTCCTCGATCCGAGTTAATTTCCAAAGGAACACCATGGAGAGACACTATTCGGGAGATGTACAAATCTGCCAGCTGACTAGCGGTTATACTCTCACGAACAGGTAAGAAATGGGCTACTTTGGAAAGATGATCGACCACGACGAAAATAGCATTATTCCCTCTCTTGGTCCTGGGAAAACCGGTAATGAAATCCATACCAATTTTATCCCATTTCCATTCAGGAATAGCTAAGGGTTGAAGGGTGCCAGCAGGCCGTTGGTGCTCTGCTTTTACACGACGACAGACGTCGCAATTAGCAATAAACTGAGCAATTTCTCTCTTCATCCTAGTCCACCAGAACCTCTGGCGTAGGTCCTGATACATCTTAGTACTACCGGGATGAATGGTGAGAGGAGATTCATGAGCTTCTTTAAGGATCAACTGCCGTAGATGCTGGTTCTTGGGAACCACTAGACGGTTCTCAAAGTACACAACACCATGATCATTTGTGGAGAAACAACTAGCACCTCCGCTAGCAATGTTCTCTTTGATTTTAGATATTCCCTTATCTCGCCTTTGGGCAGCGATGATTTGATCCGTAAGAGTAGGTTTTGCTACCAAGGTGGAAAGAAAACCTTGAGGTACAATGTGAAGGTTAAGCTTCCGAAATTCCTCATGGAGGAGCGGTTGACTTTGTTGTAACATCACGTTGTTACAATAAGATTTACGACTTAGCGCATCAGCCATGACGTTGGCTTTCCCTGGGGTGTAGGTTATTCCTAAGTCGAAGTCTGTGATCAATTCAACCCAACGTCTCTGCCTGAGATTCAAATCCGGTTGGGTGAAAATGTACTTCAGACTTTGGTGATCAGTGAATATTTCGCAACGATTACCGAGGAGGTAATGTCGCCAGGTCTTAAGTGCATAGACTACGGCTGCAAGCTCTAGATCATGAGTAGGATAATTCTCCTCATGTGGGTGCAATTGCCGTGAAGCGTAAGCAATTACGTGTCGATCTTGCATAAGAATGCAACCTAGTCCTTGTCGCGAGGCGTCGCAGTAGATAACAAAGTCCTTGGAAAAGTCTGGCGGTACCAGTACGGGAGCAGAGGTCAGGCGTCTTTTCAGTTCCTGAAAGCTGTGCTCACATTGTGGAGTCCATTCGAACTTTTTATCTTTCTTGAGGAGTTCGGTTAGAGGTTTAGCAACTTTGGAGAAGTTCTCGACAAAGCGACGACAATAGCTCGCTAAGCCTAGAAAACTTCGAACTTGCTTGACCGATTCAGGTGGAGTCCAATTAAGGACGGCTTGAACTCGCTCAGGGTTAACAGCAATACCTTTACCAGATATTACATGACCTAGATAGGTCACTTCTGACAACCAGAATTCACATTTAGAAAATTTGGCATAAAGGCGATGCTCTCGAAGTTTCTTCAACACTAGTCTTAAATGTTCGGCATGTTCTTCCTCGTTCTTGGAGTAGATGAGTATATCATCGAGGTAAACCACGACGAATTTATCCAAATACTCCATGAAGATTGAGTTCATTAACCGAGAAAAAGTGGCTGGAGCGTTGGTTAATCCGAAGGACATGACGGTGTACTCGTATTGGCCATAACGAGTAACAAAGGCCGTTTTAGGAATGTCCCCGTTTCTGATTTTGATTTGATGGTAGCCCAACCTCAAATCCATCTTGGAGAAGACTGAGGATCCAGCGAGCTGATCATACAGGTCGTTGATCCTGGGAAGTGGATATTTGTTCTTGATTGTGACCAAATTGACAGGTCGGTAATCTACAACCATCCGGTCCGTACCGTCCTTCTTCTTGACGAATAGGACGGGGCAAGCCCACGGAGATGAACTAGGGCGGATGAAACCCTTTTTCAAGGATTCATCGAGTTGTTTCTTAAGCTCGGCTAGTTCTAGTGGTGCCATCTTATAAGGTCTTCTAGCAATCGGAACGGTTCCTGGAATGAGGTCTATTACGAACTCAACATCCCTGTCAGGTGGAACACCTGGCAATTCCTCTGGAAAAACATCCGGAATGTCACGGACTATCGGAATGTCCTCAAGGTCTGGCAAAGGGCTGGCGTTAAGAGAATATAATTGTCGCTTGGCTAATCGGGTCAAGACATTGACTATCTTCCCCGAAGGATGGGTGAGTTGAACAGTCCTAGAGAAGCAATCAATCTTGGCTTGATGAGCTGACATCCAGTCCATACCCAGAATGATGTTAATATCTGAAGATTTAAGGGCTATCAAAGATGCGAGAAAAACAAGTCTGTCGACTTGGATTTCATTTCCATAACTTACCCTAGAGGTCTGCCATCTAGAACCAGGGGTAGAAATTTCCATAGTGGATGGCATGTCGCAGAATGCAACGTTATGCAAACGAGCATAATTTTCGGATATAAAAGAATGAGAGGCTCCTGTATCGAAAAGAACAGATGCCGGGTGGCAATTAACAAGAAGCGTACCGAGAACGACGTTGGGATCCTCTTGAGCTTCTTCGGCAGAGATACAGTTGACATGGCCACGTGAAGCGGTGACCGGTTTAGCATGAAACACTTTCCCTGTCGGCTTGCCACGGCCAACAGCTTTAGCAGATTGATTGGGGTTGGTCTGGGGACACTCACGCATATAGTGACCAGATTCCCCACATTTGAAACAAGTCACGGAACTGGTACGTGGAGGAGCATTGTTAGATGGACCCCCATAGGGCTTGGTCGGTGCAGACTGTTGAACAGGGCGAGGCGCCTGGAAAGATGGCCTCGGTGTGAACCTGGGTGGCAGGGCGGTGTTGGGTACCCACACGCGGCGCTTCTGGGGACCAGCACCGGATGAGGAACCCATATCACGGCCATGCTTGCGTGTTGCGTCGTAGTCAGTCTGACCAGTTTCAGCACTGATGGCTTTGTTGACAAGTTTCTGAAAAGATGTGCACTCATGCAGACGGAGGTCGCGGCGAAGCTCAGGACTAAGTCCCTTACGGAACCTTGCTTGCTTCTTGGCGTCAGTAGAAACTTCCTCGGTTGCATATCGTGCGAGATTACCAAACTCCCTACTGTAAACATCCATAGAAAGTCGGCCTTGGGTGAAATTGCAGAATTCCTCATGTTTACGGTCCATGAGACCCTCCGGAATATGATGTTCACGGAAAGCCTCGCTGAACTAAGCCCACGAAGTGACATGGCCCGCTGGGCGCATAGCTCCATAATTCTCCCACCATAGACTGGCGGGGCCTTCAAGATGATATGCAGCAAAGGTGACCTTGTCAGCCTCCGCTACCAGCGCGGAACGCAGTTTGTGAGAGATACTGCGAAGCCAGTCATCAGCGTCGAGAGGCTCGACGGAGTGGTGGAACGTGGATGGATGTAATTTGATAAAATCACTGAGTGACACCACGTTAGTCCTCTGATGGTGTGCTGTGTTCTGTTCAATACGCTCCAACAAACGGTTGGTCTCCCGCTTGTTTCTCTCAGCTTCCATCATAACCTCGGCTAGTGAAGGAGGATGAGGCAGATTTGCATCCCTGACTTCACTGCCTTCGGCCTGCTCTTGAGGAGCAGGGTTAGTGCGCGTGTTGACCATCCTAGGTAAACAAGACAATGATTTAGTCAGGATGATAAAATTCCGACATAGGGTACATAATGTAAGGAATAACTCGGAATGCAAGATGATCATCCGTATGCCATGGTAGATACAGAAGCTGCTTCTTTTATTCCATCGTCATACACACCATACATGGTTTAGTACAAGACCAAACAAAGTACTATTACGGTGAAAAGAGGATTACATCTCATCGGAGGCATCCCAAGCTCCTATACATTATTTTTCTACACCTCCGGAAAGAGTACAAACTAGGTCATATCCCACGAGTCACGCGGGACGATAGACAACACAGCTAGTGCGAACTAGTGATACTACCGCTAACTCAGACCGATCCGTAGTAGTCCTCGTAGAAGTCGCCTCCATAGCCTGGAAGTTCAACATGATCATCCGGAAACAGACGGTCTCGCGGAGCTTGTGGACCATAGGGGCTAGGATGAGGCCTTGGACCAACAGACGGTGGCCTGCGGGGACCGCGAGGTGGGGTGATGCCTCCTACATCACGCCAAACCATCACGTCCGGCAGAGCAGATCTCACAGGATAGAGATCGCGCATATCTGAATATCCAGTTTGCACCGCCGGTGCGAACCGAGTCAAAGTGGCCCAATGGTCAGCACGGGTATTGAAGAGATCTAACCTCAAGGCCCGATTTTCACGGTCCTTATCCTCGAGCATCTCAGCAGTGGTGCGAGTCCGTGAATCCTCCTGAGTGGGGTCAGCATAAATAGCCTGGAGATACCCTTGTGCTCCCGGAAGTGATCCTGGCATATACCGGAAATCAGAGTCCCGAAATAACCCAGATCTGACTCGCATAATGGTCATCATAGAGTAGGCGGCGTCCTGCACAGCCATCTCAATAGTAACCCCGAGTCCATAGGAGCAGTGAAGAGGCTCGGTGGATCCAGGATAAGATGGAAATATCCTGACAGTGCAGAGATACTGGCTTTGATTAAAATCTCGGAATTGCTCTTCGACCGTGTACTCGGGATACCAGCGGTATCCAGCCTCAGTCATTACCCTGACCAACTTGGCAGTATGGCCGGGTACATCTAGGCATCGAGTCAGGCGAACCACTTGATTGAGGTCGCGAGTGGCCATCTGAAAGCACAATCATAATGCAAAGGCATTAGAACTTCTAGCAAAATTTCGGCAGCATAACAGCTGTAAATGCTCAAAAAGGATTTTGAGACATTTGACAAAGGATTTCGTAGACACTCAACATCATCATATCAAAGTTCTGAAACCATTCTAACAACATAAGGTGGTAGTAGAACTGAACTAGGCTTGAATCCATCAACTTATAAGGTACTACTGATTAGTAACTCGTGATCCTGATAGAGAGAACAGATCCTAATTCCTTAACCCCCGGTGGAAGAATGGACTGACTCAGATCAGAATGTCATTAGATAAAGGAGTAAAAAGAGCCTTACGTTCCAACCCACAAACAATTCCCCTACATATAACTAAAGAATTTCTAGACTCAACATCGACCAGTTTGGCTTGGAGAACCTACAGGCAGTCCGGCTCTGATGCCAACGCTGTCAGGACCCCGACTCGATGTCACATCGATCTAGCCGGTAACACCTCATATCACTTTGCGGCCTCACGCACGGTATCCCCACGGGTGTCGTCTTACCTTTTCCCGGGACCGTTTGCGCCTTTTGGCTCACGTATATGATAGTGTCGCTAGCATCCATATGATAAGGAGCCCGGGCTGACATGACTAGTCGTAAACCCAAAGTGGCACAGACTTACAGGGACAGGCATCCATGACCCAGCTTCAAACATGTCGGTCATCAGCAAGTGGGTCCGGGCTGTAGCACTGGGCTAGCAGGACTCTGGTAAACCGGGCTGTAGCGGGCTAACAGGACTCCGGTACTCAAAGCGTGACATTTCCCCGAAGGGACAGACACAGGAACGAAGAAGGACACATGCCGGCCAGCCTAAGTGTTCCAGAGCAGTAGCAAGCTACCATGGCTCAGCGGTAACACTAGGAGACATTTCCCGGTAAGAGAGGCTACTAAAGATAAACAACTAGATAGTCAGATCCCACACATACCAAGCATTTCAATCATACACACAATATGCTCGATATGTGCAAATACAACGAAGCATCACAACATGACTCTACGACACAAGTACTTTATTTAAGGCTCAGGGAGCCATACATAACATACACAAAGGTACGGGTCTCACGACCCAACATACAAGTCATACAGTCATACAAACCAGCAGCGGAAGTACATTGTCTGAGTACAGACAATTAGTAAAATAAAAGAGGCTTGGAAAGCCTAACTATACTACGTGGTCCATCACAAGCTCAGGGTCACCACCTGGGTCTTTAGCCTACTCGTTGATGTCAACGTCTACATAGAACCCATCAGAAGGGGTTGCAGCGTCTTCTGTAAAAATGTAGATTATAGCAACATGAGTACAAAGGTACTCATCAAGACTTACATCAGATCCTACATACATGCATAGTATCAAGAAGGGTTGGTGGAGTTATTGCAGCAAGCCAGCTTTGACTCTTGGCTAGGCTATCCTACGATACTTCAATTTGAAATGGTTTTGCGCACACGAGTCCACTACTCACCACTTCAATACACTACCGAGGATCCACCTCCGTCTTCCTACGGAAGAGCCATCCTCGGCACTCACACTTATCTTGAGGCTTTTAGTAGTTTCCATTTACTTGTCTATGAACTGTATAGGCAACCAAGTAGTCCTTTACCGCGGACGCGGCTATTCGAATAGATTATGATAACCCTGCAGGGGTGTACTTCTTCATACATGTTTCCACCACTTAGCGTCTGCACACGACATGTGCTCGGCAGACTTCAAGCGAAAGCCGACGTGGGTGTAGACCACGACCTACCTAAACACTTAAGCCTCTAGTCCAGGTTTATCGCCTATCCAGGTTCCATCCGCAGGGAGTCCGGCCGAGGTTTCCCATACGGCCCCGAACGATGTGAATAGGGTTCCCGAGATACCTAACGGGTATTCGGTACACCCGGCCACGTACCTACCGCATCACAGCCCACCCCTACGGTCAGCGCTGTCCACGGCCTCCAGTAGGCTACAAACACCAGAAACTACTTGCAACTCCTGGACAGAGAGCTAGGGTGAATAAGAAGTCGAGCGGGGTCATATTTCAGGGCCCAATGCATGGTAGTAACTGTATCTTAAATCACACATACAGATCTCAGTGCTTAAGGTCGGCTTCAATGAAACAACCCACCATGTACTCCTACATGGCCTCTCATCGATACCTTTACCAAATCGTGTTCACCACACCACTCTCTTTACCGACATAATCATTTCACTCTAGCCCATCACCCAGATGAACCAGACCTGACACGACTCTAAGCATAGCAGGCATAGCAAGGTAGGAACAACACATACATATGGCTCAAACAACTCCTACACATGCTAGTGGGTTTCATCTAGTTACTGTGGCAATGACATGTCATGCAGAGGAAATGGGTTCAACTACCGTAGCACACAGCAGTTTGAAACGCGTTGTCTTAATGCAGTAAAAGAGAGCAGGAGCGAGAACATGGGATTGTATCGATATGATCAAATGGTTGGTTGCTTGCCTGATGGTTCGATGCACTGATACGGTTCTTCGTTAGGGTAATCACGGTACTCCTCGGGGGCAGAACCTGTCGCAAGGACACCGATACACAACCATCACCAAACAATGTGCAACAATATGATGCATGCATGAAACATAGCAATATGAGTGTGTTGGGCTAATGCAACTAAAACCAGAAGGGTTTGAACAAATTTGAATCAAAGATTCAAATTTCAAACTCAAACATGGCCTCTTAAAGTGCTTTTCCTTGTTCTGCTTGAAACATCAATTTAACTTGTTTGATCATGCATGAAAATAGTACAGATGGATAGATTGGATTTTTCTGATCATTTTTCATATATAATTTGTCCAATTTGGAGTTACAGAATAAAAGTTATGAATTTTTGAAGTTTAAATAATATTCTGGAATTTCCTGATTTAAATTAAATTCAGAAATTATAATTACTGCGCCAGCATGACGTCAGCATGACGTCAGTGGTCAACTGCGGCTGGCTGGAGTCAAACCTGACGTGTGGGGGCCACACGTCAGTGACAGGGGGGTTTAACAGGTTTAATTTATTCCTAATTAGGGGTTAGTGGCGCTGGGGCCCACTGTCAGTGTCAGGGGGTTAACCATTTGTGGTTAGCACTAATCCTAATTAGCTACAGGGCTGGGCCCACCTGTCAGGGACTCAGGGGGGTCCTGCCGTGGTCAAAGTGGGTCAAACCCACCGGCGACGTGACGCCGGCGAGGCCCGAGACGGCGGCGCGACGCGGGATCGCGCTACAGGGCACGGGCGAGGCCGTGCTTGGGCTCGTTGGAGAGCCCTTGCTCCCGCGCGTCGAACGGTGGCCGTGGCTGGGCCTGGGGTGGCCGGAGTCGACGGCGGCGAGCTCGGCTGCGGCCGCCGGAGTTCGGGTACGGTCGGAATCGGCGTTGCAGGGGGTTTGGGGAGGCGTTAGTGCGTGCTGCGTGCTCCTAGTGAGGTGTGGAGCACGATAGTGTGCTCGGTTGGGTGCTACGGTGACCGTGGCCACGACGGCGACTTCGCCGGCGGCGTGGAGCTCTCGGCCAAGGTGGGGCTAAGGCCTAGAGGTTGAAAGAGACCAGGGGAGAAAGGGGAAACGACCCGGGGGCTCACCGCGGTTGCAGTGGGCGTCGAAGCGGGCTCGGAGACGCGCTGGAGACGGCGAATTCGACGGCGATGATGGTCGGAGCCCGAAGAGGGGAACGGCGACGTGGCGGCGATGCAGGGCTTCCGGAGGCCCGTGGAGCGGTGGGGAGGAAGAGGGGGTCGAGGCGAAGCTTCTGAGCTAGTCGGGGGAGCGAGGGGTGGCCGGAGACGGTTGCTATGGCGAACGGCGGCGACGGTGGTGTTCGGCCGTGAGTGAGGGAGCGAGGGAGAGGAGGGAAAAGCCGAGGGGGAGTGAGAGAGAGAGCAGGGGGAGGCGTGGCGTCGTCCAGGGGCATCGATGCGAGGAGGGGAGGGCAGGCAGGCAGGGAGAGAGGTGGCGTGGCGCGGTGGCGCGCACGCGCGCCGGCCACACTCCCCTCCCTCTGTCGGGACGAAGACGACAGAGGAGGGAGGTGGGCTGGGCCGGCTGCTGGCTGGGCCAGCCAGCTGGCTGGGCCGCACAGTGGAGGAGCCCAGGTAAGCTTCTCCCCCTTTTATTTTTTTTCTGTTTTCTAATTTCTGACATTTGTTTTGATTTAAATAATATATTAAATCATTTATTTAACTTATGCCAATTTTTGCAGGGGCTAGATATATTATTCCAGAGCTCCTTTATATATGGCATAATATTTGGACATATATTAATATATTTCCAATGCAAATATTTATGCATTAATTCCAAATGCCCAAAATAAATACCTATGAGCTCTTAAAAATATTGGTTTGATTTTTATCTCTGTCCAATATTTTCAGAGAGCAACATGAGCATTTTCTTGGACCCTTTTGGAGAAATTTTTATTTGGGTCATTTTCAAAATGATTCTGAGGGTTTCACAGATCCCCATTTCAAGTTTCTGGTGAAAGAGTAAACATGATGCAACACTCTAATGCATGGCTAACTAGGATGTGACATTGTTGGAGTTACAGAAGCTTACTAAACGTTCAGATTACTACAGACTGTCCTGTTTTAGACATATTCTATTTTTCGTGTGTTGTTTGCTTATTTTGATGCATCTATGGCTAGTATCAGAGGGTATGAACCATAGATAAGTTGGAATATAGTAGACATAGTTCTAATATGAAATTGGTATGAGTTTGAAACAGTACCTAAAGGTATTGATTTGCTTTATTATACTAACGGGTCTCACAAAGTTTTGTTAAAGTTTTGTGTGGATGAAGTGTTCAAAGATCGAGGAGCTATCAATATGAGAAGAATAAAGAGAGGCAAGTGTTCAAGATTGGGGATGACCAAGGCACCCCAAGTAAACATTTCAGAGGATACTCAAGCATCTAAGCTTGGGGATGCCCCAGTTGGCATCCCATCTTTCTTCTTCAACAAATATCGGTATACCTTGGTTTTTGTTTTTTTCACATGATTTGTGTCCTTTGTTTTTTTTTCTTTAAGAACCATGCTAGTATGAGATGTCCCTTCATCAATTTATAGAATACTTCATGTGCTTCACTTATATCTTTTAAGTATGATCTTATAGAATTGCTCTTTGTGCCTCACTTAAATCTTTTGAGTATGGTTTTATAGAATGCTTCGTGTGCTTCACTTATATATTTCAAGCTTGGATATTGGTTAGACTATATTAATTGTAGAATTCTCCATGAACTTCACTTATATTTTTTGGAGTACGAATAATACTATAATCTAAAGTGGATCTGGAAGAGTGTCAACTTTAGTTAGTAATGATTCCACTATTCCGAATGAGAAGAATTTTGCTTATGTGGAGAGTAGTAAAATTTCTATGCTTATAGATGATGAAAAGAATGCTTTGTGTGATGGTTATATTGTTTAATTCATTCATGATGCTACTGAAAATTATTATGAGGGAGGAATATATGCTTGTAGGAGTTACAATAATATCAAGTTTTCTCTCTATGTGCTTAAAGTTTTGAAGTTATCCTTGTTTTTCCCTACTATGCTAGTTGATCCTTGTTCTTATAAATTGTGTGCTCACAAAATCCCTAGGCATAGGAAGTGGGTTAGGTTTAAATGTGCTAGTCACATTCTTCATGATGCTCTCTTCATGTTTCAATTCTTATCTTTTATGTGAGCATCATTGAAATCATCATGCCTAGCTAAAAAGCATTAAATAAAAGCGCTTGTTGGGAGACAACCCAATATTTACCCTTACTGTTTTTGTGTGTTCACATGATTAAGCTACTGCAGTAATCATGTTTTATAGCTTTTGTTTAAATAAAGTGCCAAGTAAGACCTTTGGGAAGACTTGGGTGAAGGTTAATGTGATCTTGCTGTAAAAAACAGAAACTTTGCTCTCACGAGTTTAGCCTCCATTTTTTACAGAAGAGTGCTTTGGTGCTGATTATTTTTGCAGAAGATTAATAAAAAAATTCCTCACGTCCACCAATTTTTTTCATAATTGTTTGAGTAGCATAAGTATGGTTAGTGTTCAGATCATTACAGACTGTCCTGTTTCTGACAGATTCTGTTTTCATCGCATTGTTTGCTTGTTTTCTAGTTTCTATGGCTTATATTTCTCAATATAAATTGTAGAAAAATTATATGGTACAGTAGACCTTGTGTGATAACAATTATGAACCTGGTATTTGACAGTACCAAAGTGAATGGTTTACTCTTTATCATACTAACCTATCTCACGAAGTTCCGTTAAGTTTTGTGTGATTGAAGTTTTCAAGCTTTGGGTGAGATATCGATATGTGGAGAATAAGGAGTGGAAAGACCCTAATATTGGGGATTCCCAAGGCACCCCAAGGTAATATTCAAGGAAGACTCAAGCGCCTGAGCTTGGGGATGCCCCGGAAAGGCATCCCCTCTTTCGTCTTCAAAAACTATCGGTATACCTTACTCGGAGCTATATTTTTATTCGTCACATGACATGTGTTTTGCTTGGAGCATATTTTCAATTTTACTTGATGTTTGAATAAAATCATTGGATCTGAAATCTTACATGAAAAAGAACCTTCCCATGGCTAGTTAATTATTTGACTACTCAGTGTCCTTCACTTATATCTTTTTGGAGTAGTTTGTCATTTACTCACGTGCTTCACATATATCCTATGAGTAAATGGTTGAATGAATTGAATATCATAAATCGGAATTTATATATGTTTCATATGCTTATACCATGGGAAGTAATGACTTCACATAGAATAAGTATAGGTAGTAAACTTATTGAAAGTTAGCAAACGTAGAATTGGTCACTTGAACAATTCATGAAAGAATATTGAAGTAAGAGAGATTTCACATATAAATATACTATCTTGGACATCTTTTGTAATTGTGAGCACTCATTAAAATATGACATGCTAAAAGGTTGATGTCGGACAACAAAGACAACGTAATGGGTTATGTTTTCTTATATCCGAAATAAAGTATATTGTCTTGGATCATCCAACATGTTGAGCTTGCTTTCCCCCCTCATGCTAGCCAAATTCTTTGCACCAAGTAGAGATACTACTTGTGCTTCCAAACATTCCTTAAACTAGTTTTGCCATGAGAGTCCACCATACCTACCTATGGATTGAGTAAGATCCTTCAAGGAAGTTGTCATCGGTGCATGCAATAAAAATTGCCCTCTAAATATGTATGATCTATTAATGTGGAGAAAATAAGCTTTATACGATCTTGTGATGTGGAAGAAATAAAAGCGACAGACTACATAATAAAGGTCCATATCACAAGTTGCAATATAAAGTGACGTTCTTTTGCATTAAGATTTTGTGCATCCAACCATAAAAGCGCATGACAACCTATGCTTCCCTCTACGAAGGGCCTATCTTTTACTTTTATCTTCTACCCTTATGCAAGAGTCATGGTGATCTTCACCTTTCCTTTTTACATTTTATCCTTTGGCAAGCACATTGTGTTGGAAAGGTCCTGATATATATATATATATATATATATATATATATATATATATATATATATATATCCAATTTGATGTAAGTTATCATGAACTATTATTGTTGACATTACCCTTGAGGTAAAAGGTTGGGAGGTGAATCTATAAGCCCCTATCTTTCTTTGTGTCCGATTAAAACTTTGAATCCATAAATATCACATGAGTGTTAGCAATTATGAAAGATTAAATGATAGTTGGGTATGTGGAGTTTGCTAAATCAAAGCTCTGACATAGACCCTTCTTGAAAATAAGATGAATTGCAATTTTTTGATGACTGAGAATATAGTTTGTTAGTTTCAAGAAAGTTTATGATCTATACTTTAACATGTGAATAGCTTGTTACTTCATCATGAAAACTTTTATGAAAATGAGCTACTGTTATGATATATAATGATGCTAGAAAAAGTGATTGGAACTATCATTGATGAAACTTATGCATTTGCTAGCATTCACACTTCATAAATTATTTCTTTTATCATTTACCTACTCGAGGACGAGCATGAATTAAGCTTGGGGTTGCTGATACGTCTCCAATGTATCTATAATTTATGAAGTATTCATGCTATTATATTATCAACCTTGGATGTTTTATATGCATTTATATGCTATTTTATATGATTTTTGGGACTAACCTATTAACCTAGTGCCTAGTGCCAGTTTCTGTTTTTTTCCTTGTTTTTGAGTTTTACAGAATAGGAATACCAAACAGAGTCCAATTGACATGCCAATTTTTGACGATTTTTTATGGACCAAAAGAAGACCCCAGAGTAAAAGAGTTGGGCCAGAAGAGTCCCGGGCCGTCCACGAGGGTGGGCCCCCTAGGCGCATGGGCCTACCTCGTGGACGACTCGGGCACCTCCTTGACGTGAGACCGACGCCAAAAATTCCTATAAATACAGAAACCTCCAGAAAATAACCGAGATCGGAAGTTCCGCCGCCGCAAGCCTCTGTAGCCACGAGAAATCAATCTAGGCCCTCTCTGGCACCCTACCGGAGGGGCCCATCATCACCGAAGGGCATGGAGGAGGATCCCAGAGGGGCCATCATCACCATGAAGGCCAAGGACCAGAGGGAGAACCTCTCCTCATCTAGGGGGAGTGCATGGAGGAGGAAGCACAAGGGGGAGAACCTCCCCTCCTCTCTCTCGGTGGCACCGGAGTGCCATCGGGAGGGGAATCATCGCCGCGGTGATCGTCTTCATCAACATCACCATCATCATCACCATCCTCATCTCTTTTACGCGGTCCACTCTCCCGCACCCCGCTGTAATCCCTACTTGAACATGGTGCTTTATGCCACATATTATGATCCAATGATGTGTTGCCATCCTATGATGTTTTGAGTAGATATCCTTTGTCTTTGGGTTGATTGATGATCTAGATTGGTATGAGTTGTATGTTTTACTTTGGTGCTGTCCTATGGTGCCCTACGTGTCATGCAAGCGTGAGGGATTCCCGCTGTAGGGTGTTGCAATATGTCCATGGTTTGCTTATTATTTGTGTTGTGTGAGTGACTGAAACACAAACACGGATAAGTGGGACATGGCATATGGGAATAAAGAGGACTTGATACTTTAATGCTATGGTTGGGATTTACCTTAATGATCTTTAGTAGTTGCAGATGCTTGCTAGAGTTCCAATCATAAGTGCATATGATCCAAGAAGAGAAAGTATGTTAGCTTATGCCTCTCCCTCATATGAAACTGCAATAGTGATTATCAGTCTTGTTAACAATTGCCTAGGACAATTGCGCACACCGATCCACCATTATTCCACACTCGCTATTTATAATATTTAGTAATATATTCTAGCTTTATGATAACAGCACCTACTTTCATATTTTAGCTCTCCGATATCATGCAAAGTTATCCTCTTCATACCCACAACGTAGTTTTATTTCTCGTTTCTAGTTGGAAGATAACGTTCGGTGTACGTAGAGTCGTATCAGTGGCTGATAGGGCTTGAGAGAATATTGATCTTACTTTTAGCTCCTTCTGGGTTCGACACTCCATACTTATCACTTCCACCTTTGGGAATTGCTATGATGATTCCCTGCACTTGGGGATTCTCAACAGCCGCGTTCAGCACACATGTGCCACCTCTAGACGTCCAACCTGGAGGGGCGACACTGGTGGCCTCAGCATCGGGGGCCGATGAGCTTGCGGCCCTGATCTCAATTGGCCGTGATGCTGAGGCCGCCCTCTCCGAGTGCTGACGCACCGGAGAACGGGCCGTGAGAGTCAGCCCCACCACTAGCTCGCCGCCAGGCGGCGGCACCAGCGACGCTTCTGGCCGTCTGCTCTGCGCATCAGCAGTCGGCACGCATGGAGCTGCCTCCATCTCCAAGACGACGGGGCCTTCGCCCTCCCTCTCCATGACCGGCTGGTCATCGCCGGCTCCTGCAATCAGCGCCTGGCTCTCCGGCGCGGGTGGCACAATACTTAGTGTGATGACGAACAACGAAGCGCGGCTGCGGGCCGCCTCCGCCTCCCACGCTTTGGCATTCGCATCCTCCTGCTCCTTGGCCGCAACGTCAGCCTGAGCCTTAGCTGCCGCATTGGCTTCTGCCCGCGCCACCTTGGACGTGTCTGCCTTGGCCGCCTCCGCCTTCTCCTGCTCCGCCTCCTCGCGCGCCTCCCATGCGTTCCGCTCTGTCGCTGCCTGGAGCTCGGCGCGTGGGTCCACCAGACAGTGCTCCACGGAGCCGTCCGCCGCCCCAACCACTGAAGCTGACGGGGCCCTTGAAAGAGAGAGCGGGGCCCTATGGAGGCACGACAACATGAATCAATAAGAAGACTAGAAGAAAGGAAAGTAAGCTCAAAAGCTACAATGGAAAGGTCGAAGTACTCACCCAGACACTAGCGGGAGTCTCTTCGGGGTCTTCTGGAATTTCGCCACCTTCGCGGTGGCCGTGTTCTTGGGCTTCTTCGGCCGACTGCCGAATAGCAGCTAGTCGGCTCGGCACTTCGATGCGCCACCCAGTGCAGTCGGCGCGGCTGAGGAGCTCGCGCCTGTCTTATCGGCGCCACGCGGGCGGCACGACACGTCCTCCTCCTCATCGTCATCCGGCTAGTCCTCAAGGCCACCTCCTCTAGAGCCAACTGCTCCACCACCACCACCCGTGGCGTCATCTTCTTCCATGGCGGCCGCCCCCAAGTCGGGGTCCTCCACGTTGCTCCTCGAGCGGTCCGGCGCATATTGGTGGCCTGGCTCTAGGGCATCGACGACCAATTGGGTCGAGAAGACCTGAACCATGGCCGACTGATCAGACGGCAAAGGAAGAACTCGAACAAGCAAAGAAGAAAAGAAATTACAAAACTCACCATGGGCAGTGGGTGTGCACGGTCGTACGACTGCTTGCCAAACCGCCAGTCCTTCTCCGACAACTTGCGGTTGGAGAAGAAGTTCACTAGGCGGACCACCTCCACATCCGGCAGCTCCCGCGTGCACATCCGGCACGGGTCCTGGTGCCCACTCATGCTGCTGATGATGTGGGGGCGGGCATGGAGGGGAAGCACTCGGCGCGCCATGGAGGGGAAGCACTCCATGCTGTTGTTGAGGCCCTCCAACTCCATCATCACCTTAAGTCGGCCGAGGGCGATGGTGGAGGCGGCCGATAGGGAACTCGGCTTGGAGTGCCAGTTGGGGTGCGGTTCGGCAGGAGGGTCGGCTACATAATCCGGCAGGTTGATGTAGCCCCTCGATGGGTGCACGTTCTTGATGTAGAAGTCAGATTTCTACCACAGCTTGGCCGACTGCAGCAGGGAGACATGAGGGAAGCGGTTACCGGCACTAGGACGTCGCACCGCCATGCAGGCTCCACAATGAGCCACTTGGCCCTTGGCGGCGGTGCCGAGCTTGAGGTAGAAGCACTCTGCCCAGAGCTCGAGGGTGGGGAGAGTACCAAGATATCCTTTGCAGAAGGTGAGGAAGGCAGATAGCAGCACCATCATGTTTGGCGTGAGGTGGTACGGCTCGACTCGGTAGAAATTGAGGAAGGAGCGCAGGAAGCTGCTCACGGGAAGGCCGAAGCCGCGAAGGAAATGGGACCGGAAGACGACGTATTTGCCCTCCTCCGGCGCCAGCGAGATTTCCGCTTAGGGGGGCACGCACCTTCACATGCGTCTTCGGGGCAGCTGCCATGTTTGATGAAGAAAAGAGAGGTGGTCTTCATGGACGTTGGAGCTGTCCCAGTCGTCGGCCCGTGCGCGTGCCATGGGCTTTGGTGCTTGACGGAGGCGCAGTGCGGTGACGACGGAGCAAGGAAGCCACGGCGAGAAGGTGCCCGGGGACAATGGGCTGCGGCAGCGCCACGGCAAGAGGAAGGGGTGTTGCGGCAGTGGAGAAGGGAAGAAGGAAAAGAGCAGGGGGAGAGGAGGGCGCACGTGCGTCAGCCGCCCCCTCCTCCCCCATTTATATTCCCAGGCGGCGGAGCCGAGGGGGCGAGAACGTGGGGGGTCGTGGGATTAACCGCGCCCACTCCCCCCACGATCCCACGTTTTACGGCGCCGTACCGGCGTGTATTTACTGCGCACGGAAGCTCAACCGTCTGCCTCAGCCGCAGCAGATCCGCGCGCGTGCCGAGGCCCTATAGTGGCGGGCCCTAGCCCGTGGTGATGTCCCGTCACGCACGTGGGCTGGTAGGCCGGGCCTGGTGTAGCACGCAAGATGGGATTCTATCCCAATCATGTGGCGAACTCATGATTGGGGCACAACCGCATTTCGAGCGCATAGCAAGGTGGATATCATTACAACATAGCATGTACTGAATAGATGAGAATACAAGGTAAAGGCTTACACTCGCCACAAGCTACAACATCAATACAACATTTCATCAATACATAGCAATCATCATACAGAAGAGCAGGATCCGACTACGGATGAAATCAAACAAAAAAGAAGAACGACATCCACCCTGCTAGCCCAGGCTCCCCCGACCCAGAACCTATTTCCCTTGATCGAAGAAGAAGAAGAACTCCAAAAGCAATCAAGAATCGCACTCTCGTCAAAGCATCGCTTTACCTGTACCTGCAACTATTGCTGTAGTAAACTGTAAGCCACGAGGACTCGGCAATCCCAATTACCATGGGTATCAAGACTAGCAAAGCTTAATCGGTATAGAATGGATAAGTGGTGAGGTTGCAGCAGCGCTAAGCATTGTATGGTGGCTAACTTACGAGTACAAGAATAAGATGAGAAACTACGCAACGGTCGCAAACTAGTAACGATCAATAAGTGATCATGAACTACTTACGTTCAAACATAACCCAACTAAGGGAGTCCTGGATTAGGGGGTCTCCGGACAGCCGGACTATATCCTTTGGCCGGACTGTTGGACTATGAAGATACAAGATTGAAGACTTCGTCTCGTGTTCGGATGGAACTCTACTTGGCGTGGAAGGCAAGCTAGGCAATATGGATATGGATATCTCCTCCTTTGTAACCGACCTTGTGTAACCCTAACCCTCTCCGGTGTCTATATAAACCGAAGGGTTTTAGTCCGTAGGACAACAACCATAACATACAATCATACCATAGGCTAGCTTCTAGGGTTTAGCCTCTCTGATCTCGTGGTAGATCTACTCTTGTACTACCCATATCATCAATATTAATCAAGCAGGACGTAGGGTTTTACCTCCATCAAGAGGGCCCGAACCTGGGTAAAACATCGTGTCCCCTGCCTCCTGTTACCATCCGGCCTAGACGCACAGTTCGGGACCCCCTACCCGAGATCCGCCGGTTTTGACACCGACATTGGTGCTTTCATTGAGAGTTCCGCTGTGCCGTCGCCACCAGGAAGGATGTCTCATCTCGTCTTTAAAGACAACACTGTTGCTGAGGGAGCTTTGGCTATCGGCCAAACTCTCCGGCTAGGTGGTTTTCTTATGACCGCCTGTTCGGCCGCTGCGCCGACGATGACTTCTTGGGTCATCGAAAGCAATCTTCACGTCAACTCAGAACTCGCCGAGCAGTTAGATCCAATGGAGCTCTCTTCCCTGAACGAGCTCTTGGATCGCATCGCCGCCCTGGGAGTCGCTACAGACTACAATCAGATTGGGCCTAAACCCGATCTGAGAGAGATCAACTCTCCCCAGGTCACCCATCACATTGCAGTGGTGGAGGAACAATGCGGCAACCCTTCATCTATCTTAAGCACTAGCTATGTCCGGATTCCTGATCCCTCCAAGCCAGATACCCGCGGAGGGGAGGACGTCACTCAAGACCTGAACCTAGAGTCAGGCAGCGGGCTAGATTTATTGGAAAACATCCAAAAATCCAAACCTCCGAGTTCGGAAACTCCTTGGCCCCTGACTCTCAGATTGGGTGAGGATTCGGGTTCAATTCCACCCACCCACCCAAACATAAGTGACCTATCCCAAATTAGGAAAGAGGCCGATGAAACAGTACACCATTACTGGGACAGATTCCTCCTTGTCATGAACAGGATAAAGGACTGCCGCGAGGAAGACGCAATTTCATTATTCTGCAATAATTGCACGGACAAGGGAATCCTCAACGCCATAAGTCACCGCGAAATTACACGCTTTGCCGACTTGGTGTCCATAGTACGAAAGTACTGTGCGATGGAAAGCGCCTGGAAAACCGAAATAAAATTTGGGGATAATCCGGCCCTGAATACAAACCCAATCCGAAATAAAAGGGTGCATTATCGCAATACACCTGGGTTAACTACCATAAAGCAAAAGCCCTCTACGGGGCAAGGAACCGTACTGGAGGGATGGGTCAACGGACCCTACAAAATTCATAGTACAGCGGATGCAATACCAACGCACAGCCTTAGAGCATGTTGGATACTCCGGTAGGTGGCCAAAAGTGGTGAGGATCTACTCCTCCCAAATACCACAGAGCACCATCCCGTGGACAACAATACGGTGTTAACGGTCTTTGAGACCTTCGCGTCAAATAATAGACGCAAGCGAACACTCCGCAGCATGGCCGAAATCTGCCACGTAGTAGAAATAAATCCTTGGAGTGACACGGCTATTACCTACAATGCCAGTGACGAACCCAAATTCCGAACAGCCCGAGCACCAGCCGCACTGGTCCTCAGTCCAACCGTGGACGGCTTTCGACTCACCAAGGTACTCATGGACGGTGGCAGCGAATTAAACCTCATCTATGAGGAAACTCTTCAAAAGATGGAAATAGACTGGATCCCCATTGAGCAAAGTAGCACAACCTTTAGAGGAATCATCCCCAGTCGGGAAGCACGCTGTGCTGGGAAAATCACACTAGATGTGGTATTCGGCATGCCGGATAATTACAGGTCCAAAGAAATTACATTCCAAGTGGCCCCGTTCAGCAGTGGATACCACGCTCTATTAGGACGGGAGGCGTTTACAATCTTCCAAGCCATACCCCATTCCGGGTACATGAAGCTCAAAATGCCCGGGCCCAACGAAATCATCACTCTGGCTAGTGATCCGGACATAGCACTCCACGCCGAAAATAAGACAGCCGCACTGGCCCTCGAGGCACTATCCGAATCCCTAGCGGCCGAGGAACTAACTGCGCTGCGCTCCATGGTGAATAGGGACGACGTGATACTCGATAAAAGATCCAAGTCCACCTCCTTTAAACCGGTGGACGAAATAGTCAAATTCCAAGTCCATCCAACGGACCCTACAAAAACAGCTTCCATCGGGGCACAATTAAACCCTGATGTCGACGCCGCACTGCGAGAGTTCCTACGCAAGAATTGGGACATTTTTGCCTGTCACCCTTCAGACATGCCAGGAATCCCATGCAGGCTAGCTGAGCACAGCCTAAATATCCTAAAAGGATTCAAGCCAGTCAAGCAGGCTCTTCGGTGTTTCTCCGAACCTAAGAGACAAGCCATGGGAGAGGAACTAGCCAAGATATTGGAGGCCGGATTCATCAAAGACATAAAATATCCGGACTAGCTAGCAAACCTGGTGATTGTACCAAAGAAGGACAAATCCTGGCGCTTGTGCGTCGATTTTAAGGACCTTAACAAGGCCTGCCCAAAGGATCCCTTCCCCCTCCCCCGCATCGATCAAATCATCGACGCTACCGCAGGACACGATTCATTGTGTTTCCTTGACGCATACTCCGGCTACCATCAAATTAAAATGGCAGAGCCAAACCAAGCCGCAACGGCATTCATCACACCATACGGCCCATTCTGCTTCAACACAATGCCCTTCAGGCTCAAAAACGCCGGCGCAACATATCAGCGCATGATTCAGACATGTCTGGCAAAACAGTGGAGGCATACGTAGATGATGTGGTCGTCAAAACCAAGCATGTCGAATCTCTAGTAGACGACTTGAGGCTCACATTCGATAACCTCCGAACATATGACATCAAGCTCAATCCGGAAAAATGCGTTTTTGGCATACCAGCCGGAAAGCTCCTGGGATTCATTGTCTCCAGTAGAGGTATTGAAGCTAATCCGGCCAAAATCCGAGTGTTGTCACAGTTGGCTCCCCCAACAGACCTCAAACAAATACAAAAAATTGACCGGATGCGTGGCGGCTCTAAGCCGCTTTATCTCCCGCTTGGGAGAAAAGGCATTACCCCTTTATCGCCTCCTCCGGCGCACCGAACACTTTGAGTGGATGGATGCCGCCACGGCCGGACTCAATGAAATAGAAGCCATATTGGCAACAAACCCAGTCCCGGCGGCGCCAAACATTGGCGAACCAATGCTATTATACATTGTGGCAACTCATCAAGTAGTAAGCGCAGTGCTCGTTGTCGAGCGAGAAGTGGACGGACACAAATTCCCCCTTCAAAAGCCGGTTTACTATGTGTCCACTGTCCTTACTCCATGCAAATCACGGTACCCGCATTATCAAAAGATAGCGTACGCGGTATTTATGGCATCCCAGAAGTTGCGACACTACTTTCAAGAGTGTTCGATAACGGTAGCCTCGGAAGTTCCACTTAACGATATTATAAACAACCGTGACGCGACGTGCCAGATTGCCAAATGGGCCATTGAGCTCCTCCCATCCGACATAACTTACAAGCCACGGCGAGCTATTAAGTCGCAAGTTTTGGCTGACTTCGTCGCCGAGTGGACGGAAGCCAAACTCCCTAAGGAGTACGGCACATATTCAAACTGGATCATGCACTTCGAAGGCTCCAAAATGTTGGCTGGTCTGGGGGCTGGCGTCATTTTAACGTTCGCAACAGGAGATACAGTTCAATATGTACTACAGATAATGTATACGGACTCCAACAACGCAGCCGAATATGAGGCCCTTCTACATGGTCTCCGGATGGCAGTATCCATGGGCATTCAACGCCTAGAGGTGCGCGGGGATTCGAACCTCACGATATCCCAAATAAATGGAGACTTTGATGCCAAGGATCTGAAAATGGCAGCTTATCGCAATGCCATCCTAAAAATGCCAGCTTGGTTCGAGGGGCTCGAATTTCACCATGTGGCTCGGGAAAACAATCAGGCGACGAATATCCTCGCCCGCATCGGCGCAAAACGTGACGCGGTCCCTCCCAACATATTTCTGGAAAGGCTCTTCAAGCCATCTGTAGCATGGGAAGGGGACACCGGTAACAACAGTCCGGACCCGGCCAAAATACCCGATACCGAACTCTCTGACACAATCGGAGGCTCCGCCACCGAAATAACACATTCAGCCCACGAAATAATGGCCATTATTGCCCCGTGGACAGAACCATTCCTGGCCTACCTAACTAGACAGGAACTTCCGGAAGACCAAAATGAGGCACGCTGCATAGTGCGGCGATCCAAGGCCTACAGGGTCCATGAGGGAGAATTGTACAAGAAAAGCACTACCGGAGTCCTTCAAAGGTGCATCTCCAAAGAGGAAGGGCGGAACCTTTTGGTAGAAATTCACGCCGGACTCGGCGGTCATCACGCCGCAGCCCGGGCTCTTGTAAGCAAGGCCTTACATACATGATTCTATTGGCCAACGGCCCGGGCAGATGCACAGGACTTGGTCCAACGTTGCGCCGGTTGCCAGTTCTTTGCAAATCAAAGCCACATGCCACCCACCGCCCTCCAAACAATCCCCATTACATGGCCCTTCGCGGTTTGGGGGCTTGACATGGTTGGACCCCTTAAAGGGGGAACCCACAAGAAAAAAATACTTATTGGTCATGGTGGATAAATTCACCAAATGGATAGAGGCTAAACCAGTTAAAACAGCCGAAGCCGGACCGGTGATAGATTTCATATCCGGGGTTGTACACCATTACGGCGTCCCCCACAGCATCATCACTGATAACGGCACGAACTTCACGGCCGACGAGGTAAAACTCTGGTGCAGCAAAATGGGCATCAAGCTCGATTATGCTTCAGTCTATCACCCACAAACCAACGGTCAAGTCGAAGGAGCAAATGGTCTTATAATGAGTGGCATTAAACCCAGATTTGTGCGTTCCTTAACGGAGTCTGACACGCACTGGGTAGAGGAGCTCGACTCCGTACTCTGGGGGCTGCGGACCACGCCAAATCGTAGTACCGGATATACACCGTTTTATGGTGTATGGCGCAGAGGCAGTCTTGCCCTGTGACATAATTCATGACTCACCTCGAGTGCGCATGTACGAAGAAAGAGAAGCCGAGCTTGATCGGCAGGACAGTCTGGACACCTTGGAGGAAGAGCGCAATGTAGCCAAAGCCCGTTCCACATTTTACCAGCAACAGGCTCGCAGATACCAAAGCAGAGAAGTATGGGCCAAAACTTATAATGTTGGTGAACTAGTTCTACGACTGCCGGATAAGAAAAAGAACAAGCTCGAGCCCAAATGGGAGGGGCCCTTCATTATTGACCAAGTTCTGACCGGTGGAGCGTACCGACTGCGGGATGCATCAACTAGTCGACTCGAGCCGAACCCATGGAACGCAGCCAGGCTTCGAAGATTCTACGCCTAGCATCGGACTCTATGTTAGTCCCCTCCCTTTGTCCATTTTCTGCATATGCATCATCTGTCTTGTTTCCCTTTCTTTCTTTTTCTTATTATTTCTCTAGGCCCTCAAGGGTCACCTTGTGCCTCACTTGTACATTACAGATGCGCTAGCCGCACTCTCCATACCTGGGGGCTTCTTTCACAGAAGCTTAAATTATTTACCTGGGCCTCGCGCCCAACACATGTGTTATACTTCCGCATGTACCTTTTTTCACCATCATATGCATCAATATGACTTAAGTTTTGGCCAAGCTGGGTTGCCTGGCTCTTGTATTTATGCCCTACATTCCCGTTAATTCGGCTAGGGCATAAGGGGAGCACCTCTGCGATTGTTACCGCCGGGTCAGCCGGATGTGTACCTTAGACTGGGTGAAGCCGAAAGCTAGCGTTCTTAAGAGAATATTCGGTCGGTGAACAAAAGATGACTTTTATTTATTATCCATATCTGCCCCCAGATGCTTTTCTGCACTTCTTATCGCAGTCCGGACATGCACTTTAGGGCATGCTTACCCATGGAAAGGAAGCCTTAACGGAACTATTCTCCCTGGAAGATGTTTCTTACTACCCACGTAATATAACATAACTAGTTGGGCACTTGTCTGATAAAGCACTAATGACCCCTACGCCCGGTCTCCACGCATGCCCCGGTTCTTACATAACCGAGAGGGTATTCGGATACACTCCGGACCGTCGGGTCCCGAGGTTGAAGCGAAAAGTCCGCCACGACAAACGATCTACAATCCGGCTAGAAGGCATTATACATGTCACTTTAAATTACATAGTCAATTTGACTGGTTGAATTCCTCTTCAATACCATCCAATAGGCTGTCTAGTCTATAGTCCTATTGGGAATACTTTGCGGCCAATTCTACTTGGCCGTACACTAAGCTCAAAGGGATCTCCTTCCCATCGGGCCCCACATGTCTGACTTCGGCCATGTGGTACGGGTCAGCCTTCGTGTACCGTGTCTTCACCATTGCTCAGGCTTCCCTAGTGCCCTGACGGCAGGCCGATATCTTCCATAATCGGAAGCGCCGCCGCGCTCCCTTCAGCTTTTCTGCAAGCTCTCCAAGGCCTTCGGGTATGGAGACGGATGGCCACAAGGCCTGGGCGACGCCTTGCATCACCTGCCGAACTCGTTCGTGCAGCTGTGAGAGCTCGGGAAGAAGGTCACCCGTTGAACCGGGCATTTCCTCGGTAGGACGACCTGTTAGCATACCTACAGACATAACTCTGTCAGCCAGCTTCCTCGCCGAACTCTTTTTCAAAGTTCGTTCAAGCACTTACTAAATATGCCGCGTCGAAGCCGCCGATTCTCCTTAACAGAGTCCGACAGTTGGGCACGGACATATTTTAGTTCCACGCCCAGCTTGGTGTTGGCATCTAGGAGATCATTCTTCTCCCGTCTCACCCTCGTAAGCACACTCTCACCGGCCTTCAGCTGGCGTAGGAGTTGCCGCTTATCCGGATTTACTCCAGCGTCATCTGCAATTTTATCGTCATATCTGCATATACGCCGCATCCTATATGACACTTATCATTCGAAGGATATATTACAAGAGGGGGTCTCTTTGGGCTCCCCCGCCATGGCCAGTGCGACCTGAAGTTGGGCTCGACACTCTTCCAGCTCCTGGGACAGTTGAGTATTCTTTTCGGTAAGAACCTGCATAACAAATGATCCTTAAATCAGTTATTCTAACTGTTTCAAGTCTCAGGGGCTACTGATATATATAATCACCAAATTTTCTCACCCGTATGTCTTTTACATACTACTCCGTGGCTCTGGCTAGACCATTTTGAGCGGCACGGAGATACGCATCTCTCGAGTTGAAGGCATGCAATGCCTCTTGGGAGAAACAAGCATCACGAAGAACAGTCCGGCGACTCCTGTGGTTCATGGCACTTTCCACCTCGGAATTGGTGGCGGACAGTTTATCCGCATCCTCTGTCGGAGGAGCGCCCGGCGCACGCCTCGTATTCGTTCCCGCCTCCGAATCCGGCCTTGGAGCCTAGCTGGTGAAGGCGCGATTAGTAGCCTCTCCGGGTATAGTCCGGCGAGCGCTCTTTTTCCTGAAAAGAAGGCATGGGCATTAATATGCCTCTGAGAATAATGTCTTGTAATAAATACGGCGCGCCGTACTACTGTGTTGGCGTATCAATTCGGACTGCAGGTATTTTCAGCCTGCCTGACCTCACGGCCCCTTGTTGGCTAGTCGCCACAGGCTCGGCCTTCCGCCTCAAGGACCTCCCCTACAAAACATGGCTGTTATACGGCAATCAAAAACATGCAAGGACGGATCCCTTTTCAAAGTACCGGGACTTCGGTCTCAGTCACCTGTGAGGCTCGAAGTAGCCCAGGGTAATCGGCCGTAATGGCCACCAGAGCGTTGTCATTACTCAATTAGTAAAATACCCCATCGATCAGCTCCACAAATATGTCCGGATCCTCCTGGGAGGCCGGGTCAAGAGACCGTCCAGGGTCCTCGAGTTGTGGAGGGGGGTTGTTTATCTCCCTTACAGCCTAGCGCAGCTCCTGCGTTGAAATCACTAGACTGAATACTTAACTACGGGAATACGAAATGGATGGGCGAGAAAAAGTCTCCGCTTACCCAGCTCGGAGGATTGTACATAGAAAATCCGCCCTGCGGGTTGACACGAAGGAATTCCTCCTCTTCTCCCTTGTACAAAGAGGATAAGATCTTTATTAGATCAGCAACCGATCCCGGCCCTTTACGGCCATGGCGGGTGGCGTCATCCTCCCCGTTGAAATCCCACATGGGGTGGCCTCTATATTGAAGCGGCTGCACCCCTCGCATAATACATATGGCCATGACCTCGATCATGGTCAATCCGGATCGAGCTAAAAACTTATCCAGCTCATCAGGTAAAGAACGTTCCTGTCATCTTCCTCCAGGGAGCTCCATGGATGCCAGCTCCGGCGCTTCTTCAAAGGGGCGTTGTTGAACTCAGGAAGGCCGATTCTAATAGGATCCGGGAGGGGAACATCTTCTATATAAAACCATTCTGAAGGCCAGTCTTCGGACGTATTCTTTGGGGTCCCGGACAGGTATCCGGTTCCGACAATATGCCACACTTCGGCTCCGCCCACTTGATATATTGACCCCTTCTGAGAACGAGGCACAAGGCAGAACAACTTCTTCCACAGAGTGAAATGAGCCTCACATCCCAAAAACAACTCGCAAAGGGCTACGAATCCCACAATATGCAGCATGGAGGCAGGCGTAAGGTTGTGCAACTGGAGGCCGTAGAACTCCAGGAGCCCCCGGAGAAACGGATGAATTGGAAATCCAAGCCCTCTTAACAAATAAGGGACAAGGCATACCCGCTCTCCCTTGGAGGGATTGGGAAGGCTCTCCGCTTGCTCTCCGCCATTATAGGTGGCGAGCCCGGCTCGAACCGAGACCATGTACGCTGGGGGAAGAAATCCCTTGGTCTGAAGCATCACTAATTTGCTGTGCGGGACGGAACATCTCTCCCAATCTCTAGGCTTGGGGCTAGGGGAGCGAGAGGAGGAGCTGCGTCAACCGGCCATGATGGAATGGATCTTTGTCGAATGCGCTCTGATGAAGGCTCGCCAAGGGCGGATGGTGTGATTTGGATCTGAATCCTCGTCTTTGTAATAGGTAGCTCATTCACACAGCTAGGGGGGTAAATGTAAAAACACCCTGGCTCTTCACATTCGCTTGACACGTGGAAAGTGGTCATTATTGGGCGTGGAAGCCAAGGAGTGCAACATTCACAAGAGGTCGGACACTATTTCGACAGGTACACGGAATTTGGAGAGGAACCCGCCTTGCAATGCCGAAAACAATACTGCGCGCCGGACTCATCATCATTGAAGCCTGGTTTGGGGGCTGCAGAGGGAGTCCTGGATTAGGGGGTCTCCGGACAGCCGGACTGTTGGACTATGAGGATACAAGATTGAAGACTTCGTCTCGTGTCCGGATTTGACTCTACTTGGCGTGGAAGGCAAGCTAGGCAATACGGATATGGATATCTCCTCCTTTGTAACCGACCTTGTGTAACCCTAACCCTCTCCAGTGTCTATATAAACCGAAGGGTTTTAGTCCGTAGGACAACAACCATAACATACAATCATACCATAGGCTAGCTTCTAGGGTTTAGCCTCTCTGATCTCGTGGTAGATCTACTCTTGTACTACCCATATCATCAATATTAATCAAGCAGGACATAGGGTTTTACCTCCATCAAGAGGGCCCGAACCTGGGTAAAACATCGTGTCCCCTGCCTCCTGTTACCATCCGGCCTAGACGCATAGTTCGGGACCCCCTACCCGAGATCCGCCGGTTTTGACACCGACACCAACCGTGTTCTCCTCTCGAACTTCCCCGAAAAGAGACAATCACAGTTACGCACGCGGTTGGTGTATTTTAGTTAAGTTTACGTCAAGTCTACTACAACTGGATATTAACAAATTCCCAGCTGCCACATAACCGCGGGCACGGCTCTTGAAAGTTTAAACCCTGCAGGGGTGTCCCAACTTATCCCATGACAAGATCACGATCCGTGGAGACAATCCTCCATTGTGGGACACCCGATCAGACACGGAATCCCGGTGCACAAGACATTTCGACAATGGTAAAACAAAACCAGCAAGACTGCCTGATGTGCCGACAAATCCCGATAGGAGATGCACATATCTCGTTCTCAGGGCACACCGGATGGGACAAGCTACGAGTAAAACCAACCCTCAAGTTTCCCCGAGGTGGCCCCGTAGGCTGCCTGGTTCGGACCAACACTCAGAGGAGCACTGGCCCGGGGGGTTGAATTAAGAAATCCTCAGGGTCCGGAAAGTCCCTTTGTAAGTTTTAGTTGTTATTAGGCAAATGGTAAAACCAATGTTGGGCCTTGCTAGAAGAGTTTTATTCAAAGCAAACTGTCAAGAGGGTCCCATACCCCTCATCGTGTTAGGGACACAAAATCAAGGAACATAACACCGGTATGACAGAAACTAGGGCGGCAAGAGTGGAACAAAACATCAAGCATAAGGCCAAGCCTTCCATCCATTACCAAGTATATAGATGCATTAATTAAATAAGAGATATTGTGATATCCCAAGAATATCCATGTCCCAACTTGGGACAACCTGCAACTGCACCCGCAACTAGCAATGCTATAAGAGGGGCTGAGCAAAGCGGTAACATAGACAAACAACGGTTTGCTAGGAAGGGTGAAAAGGTCAAAGGCTATCATGGCAATTTGAGAGGCTTGATAAACAAGTGGTAGGTAGCGCGACATAGCGATATCATCGAGACAACTAGCATAGCAAAGATAGTAGTGAGATCCAAGGTGACGGTCATCTTGCTTGAAATCCCGCTAGGAAGAAGACCGAGTCCATGAAGAAGACGAACCAACGTAGCCGAATGGATCCTCACAATCGCAATATCACGGGAACTATCGAGAAGAAGCACAACCGGAAAGAAGCAAACAACATGGTAAACAACCATCACATAAACATGGCATGATGCACAACCAAGAATGATGCATGTCTGGTTTAAAGAGGCATGGCATGGTAAAGTGCAACAAACAATACTAAGTTAAGTGGAGCTCAATATGCAACGAGTTGCATATTGAAGAAACACCACATTCATTTATTTAGTTCTCTCCCGTTTATGTACCTAATAATATTAAATGTTGTTTAACATGGCAAGAGGTGAAACATATGTAAACCAAATATTTAGGCAAGTTAAATGAGGCCGGAAATAACAACCATTCCGGAAAATCCCCATGTGCATATCAAACAACAATTTAAACATTTTAAATGTTGTTATCATGATGCGGATGACACATGCAAGTTTTATGAAAATGTTGACATGAGCATATTATGAAGCATTTGTCATTGTGGCGGAACGAAAGGGGTGCCATGGCAACTACAATGGAAATGGTGCCATGGCAGCATATTCGTTGATCCGACAACTCATTAAGATACTGATGCAAGCGAAAGTGTGCGGGTGTGCGGAACATGCTAGAGATGGTGGGGTTATCTCGGATACCAGGTTCCCACGAGTCGGCGACAAGGAACGAGTGACAATTCAGACGCGGTGCAAACATGAGCATCTCAAACATCGCAAGCATACGTCCACGGGTTATTGTCTCGGCAGTTAAACCTTTGAAACATGCATTTTCAGAGCGGATCGTGTTCGGCGGTGTAGACGGAAGTAGTGGTTCACGATCAGGAAGAAGTTTACGACAATGGTAGTTGAACTTGCTGACCCGAGGGGGTATTTGGCAGTCTTGTTCTTGTGAAAGTAGTCGTTCACGTTCGTTCAGAGAGTTACTTGATGACTCCAAGCCCTTCACGGTCCACGGTAGTCGTACACGGGTCTTCGGTGATGGTAGGCGTGCACACGTTGTAGTCGAACTTGATGCTTGCGTTACACGTGTCTTCGTCGACAGTAGTGGTACACTAGTCGGAGAGGGACTTGGCGTCGGACTTGCAGCGTTGTGGTACACGTTTCGAAGAGGAAATTGACCGATTCGAATCCCTTCAGGGTTGTCGTGGTACTTGGGGTCTTCGGACTTGCCGGTCTCGTCAATTCGAAGAGGTACTTGGCGTTCTTGGCGATTCCAAAGATGGCGGTAGATGTACTTGGTGTCTTCGGGTACTTGACGATTCCGGACGGGGCAACAAAACATAGTCGACCTTGACGTTTTAGTGCTGTAGTGGAATGAACATCCGTGTAGTCTTGCCGGTGTAGGTACTTGCCGAACCCACGAAGGCGTTCTTGGCGTCCCTAGTTGCCGAGTCTTGGCAGCCATAAGAGGGGCAACAAGGACGACGGGTCAGCAGGGGGTGGAGCTCTCGTGGAGGTTGGCCGTGAAGGGGTTGCAGAGGCAACGGGAGAAGATGGCCGGGGCGGGCGTCGATGTTGAAGGCCGGTGGTGCAGAGACGAAGCAGAGGACGGGGAGGCCGGAGGTGCAGCAGCGGCGACAGCATAGCTTGGATGCGAGAGTCCAGCAAGGGCAGGGAGGCTGGGAGTGGAGGAAGTGGGGCGGCGCGGAGGAAGGAGAAGGACGGCCGCTGGGCTTGGGAAGGCGCCGGACTTGTTGGATCTCGCGGGGTCCTGGTGGGGCTTGAGGTGACGGAGCTCCGGCGGGGTTGAGCGTGGCCGAAGGAGCATCGGCAGGGCAGCCAAGAATGTAGGGCCAGTGCTCCCACGACATGGCAGCGAGGAGGCAGAGGGGAGCCGACACGGAGAAGGTCGGGCGACGGGTGGACCTCCGGTGGCGGCGGAGCTAGGGCTCACAGGAGCAGGGGCTCGCGGGCGCCATGGCAAGGTCGAGGTGGCGAAGGTCGAACATGGGCGCCGGGGCTGCTGTAGATGACCCTTTCGGGCAGCGTAGGAGTCTAGGCGCGACGCCATGGCGAGGCGCCGGCATGGAGGAGGCGGCGCTCGGCGGTGGGGCTAGCATCAAGGAGACGGGGCGGCATCTGGCGTAATGCGGTTGGGAGGAGGACGAGGGAAGGAGAGGCGGCGAGCGAGGGAGATAAGGAGGGGATCGCGTGAGGGTTAGGTTTAGGAGTGGGCCGTGAGGATGGTCCAGGTGCCATGGGGGTTTGGTGGGCCTAGGGAGGCCGGCCTGGGCTGGGCTTCTCTCTCCCTTTCTCTTATTTCTTCACTCTATTTCAAAGAAAGAGAAACTTGGAAGAAATGCCGAGAGACATTGGAGTGGAGTTTGTACATGAAGTTAATTTTCTTGGACTCACAAAAATGAGCTTGATCCCAGAAAAATGGAAATGAACATGTGGGTGAAGTTTGAATCAAACTCATTTGAATTTAGTTCAAATGAGTGTGAGAAGAAAGTAGGTATTCGGTAGGTCCAAAAATGTTGAGAATTTGGGAGGAGCCTTGATAAAAAGATAAAATAATATGAGGACAAGTCTGAGACCAAGAATTGAGATAACAAAGGCATTGGGATTTATTTGCAAGTGTGTCAAAGGAAATTCCACATCAATGGAATATATTATAATAGCTCCATAATTATTAGGAGGATATGTTATAAAGAGAAATCACGATGTGAATTCCCTCAATTTAAATAGATCAAAAGATCTATGCAATTTATTTAGTTGAGTTTTTAAAAATTAAATGACATGATTGATACGTCCATTTTGCATCATGCTTTTATATCGATATTTATTGCATTATGGGCTGTTATTACACAGTATGTCACAATACTTATGCCTATTCTGGGCTGGAAGACGAGCAAATATTAGAGACCTATTCTGCGCATCTCCAAAAGTCCTGAAATTTCACGGGAGCATGTTTCATAATATATAAAAAATATTGGGCGAAAGAAGTACCAGAGGGGGGCCACCCACCATCCATGAGGGTGGGGGCGCACCCTACCCCCCTGGGCGTGCCCTCTGCCTCGTGGGCCCTCTGGCAGCCCTCTGATGCCCATCTTCTGCTATATGAGGTCTTTCGTCCAGGAAAAAATCATAAGCAAGCTCATGGGACGAAACTCCGCCGCCTCGAGGCAGAACCTTGACGGAACCAATCAGGGGCTCCGGCGGAGCTGTTCGGCCGAGGAAACTTCCCTTCGGGAGGGGGAAATCATCACCATCATCATCACCATCGATCCTCTCATCGGGAGGGGGTCAATCTCCATCAACCTCTTCACCAACACCATCTCATCTCAAACCCTAATTCATCTCTTGTATCCAATCTTTGTCCCAAAACCTTAGATTGGTACCCGTGGGTTACTAGTAGTGTTGATTACTCCTTGTAGTTGATGCTAGTTGGTTTATTTGGTGGAAGATCATATGTTCAGATCCTTTATGCATATTAATACCCCTCTGATTTTGAACATGAATATTCTTTGTGAGTAGTTACATTTGTTCTTGAGGATATGGGAGAAGTCTTGCTATAAGTAGTCATGTGAATTTGGTATTCGTTTGATATTTTGATGAGATGTATGTTGTCTCTCCTCTAGTGGTGTCATGTGAACATCGACTACATGACACTTCACCATTGTTTTGGCCTAGAGGAAGGCATTGGGGAGTAATAAGTAGATGATGGGTTGCTAGAGGGACAGAAGCTTAAACCCTAGTTTATGTGTTGCTTCGTAAGGGGTTGATTTGGATCCATATGTTTCATGCTATGGTTAGGTTTACCTTAATACTTCTTTTGTATTTGCGGATGCTTGCAAGAGGGGTTAATCATAAGTGGGATGCTTTTCCAAGAAAGGGAAGTACCCAAGCACCGGTCCACCAACATATCAAATTATCAAAGTACCGGACGCGTATGAACATGATGAAAACTAGCTTGACGATAATTCCCATGTGTCCTCGAGAGCGTTTTCCTTCATATAAGAGTTGGTCCAGGCTTGTCCTTTGCTACAAAAAGGATTGGGCCATCTTTCTGCACCTTATTTACTTTTACTATTTGTTACCCATTACAAATTACCTTATCACAAAACTACCTGTTACCGATAATTTCAGTGCTTGCAGAGAATACCTTACTGAAAACTGCTTATCATTTCCTTCTGCTCCTCGTTGGGTTCGACACACTTACTTATAAAAAAGACTATGATAGATCCCCTATACTTGTGGGTCATCAAGACTCTTTTCTGGCGCTGTTGCCGGGGAGTGAAGCGCCTTTGGTAGGGGGAATTTGGTAAGGAAAAATGTATATAGTGTGCTGAAATTTACTGTCACTTGTTACTATGGAACATAATCCTTTGAGGGGCTTGTTCGGGGTATCTTCGCCCCAACCATTAGAGCAAAGAGTTGCTCCTCAACCTACTGAACCTACTGAAAATGTTTACTTTGAAATTCCTTCAGGTATGATAGTGAAACTTCTAGCTAATCCTTTCACAGGTGATGGCACATTGCATCCCGATTTGCACCTAATCTATGTGGATGAAGTTTGTGGATTATTTAAGCTTGCAGGTATGCCCGAGGATGTTATCAAGAAGAAGGTCTTCCATTTATCTTTGAAGGGAAAGGCATTGACATGGTTTAGGCTATGTGGTGATATGGGATCATGGAACTACAACCGATTGGAATTGGAATTTCATCAGAAGTTTTATCCTATGCATCTTGTTCATCGTGATCATAATTATATATATAATTTTTGGCCTCGCGAAGGAGAAATCATCGCTCAAGCTTGGGGGAGCCTTAAGTCAATGTTATATTCATGCCCCAATCATGAGCTTTCAAGAGAAAATAATATTCAAAAAAATTATGCCCGGCTTTCTCTCGATAATTGCTCCATGCTCGATATTTCTTATACTGGCTCTTTTATGTTGAAGACTATTGAATTCAAATGGGATTTGTTGGAAAGAATTAAACACAACTCTGAAGATTGGGATCTTGACGAAGGTAAGGATTCAGGTATAATACCTAAGTTTGATTGTATTAAATCTTTTATGGATACCGATGCTTTCTATGAATTTAGCACTAAATATGGACTTGACTCTGAGATAGTAGCTTCTTTCTGTGAATCCTTTGCTACTCATGTTGATCTCCATAAGGAGAAGTGGTTTAAATATAATCCTCCCATTGAAGTAAAAGTAGTTGCACCAATTAAAGTTGAAGAAAAGACTATCACTTATAATGATCCTGTTGTTCCTACTGCTTATATTGAGAAACCACCTTTCCCTGTTAGAATAAAGGATCATGCTAAATCTTGCACTGTAGTTCGTAAGAGTAATACTAGAACACCTACTCCCTCTGAGAAAATTAAAGTTGAACCTAGTGTTGCTATGGTTAAAGATCTCTTGGCCGATAATATTGATGGGCATCTTATTTACTTCTGTGATGAAGCTGCTAGAATTGTTAGGCCTGATACTAAAAATAAACATAGACCTGTTGTAGGCATGCCTGTTATTTCTGTTAAAATACGAGATCATTGCTTCATGGCTTATGTGATATGGGTGCTAGTGCAAGTGCAATACCTCATTCCTTATATAAAGGAATTATGCATGATGTTGCACCTGCTGAGATAGAGGAAATTGATGTCACAATCAAGCTTGCCAATAGAGACACTATTTCACCAGTTGGGATTGTTAGAGATGTTGAAGTCTTGTGGGGGAAAGTTAAATATCCTGCTGATTTTCTTGTTCTTGGCTCCCCACAAGATAACTTTTGCCCCATTATATTTGGTAGACCCTTCTTGAATATTGTTAATGCTAGGATTGATTGCAAAAAGGATGTTGTTACTATTGGTTTGGAGGATATGTCTCATGAGTTTAATTTTTCTAAATTTCGTAGACAACCCCATGATAAAGAATTGCCTAGTAAATATGAAATTATTGGTCTTGCTTCTATTTCCATGCCTCCTAATGATCCTCTTTAACAATATTTGCTCGACCATGAACATGATATGTTTATGAATGAAAGAAGGGAAATAGATGAAGTATTCTTTAAACAAGGACCTATTTTGAAACACAACTTGCATGTTGAAATTATAGGGGATCCTCCTCCAACCAAGGGTGATCCCGTGTTTGAGCTTAAACCTTTACCTGATACTCTTAAATATGCTTATCTTGATGAGAAAGAGATATATCCTGTTATTATTAGTGCTAACCTTTCAGAGCAAGAAGAAAAGAAACTATTGAAAACTCTGAAGAAGCACCATGCTGCTATTGGCTATACTCTTGATGATCTTAAGGGCATTAGTCCCACTCTATGCCAACACAAAATAAAATTGGAGAAAGTCGCGAAACCGGTTGTTGATCACCAACGATGGTTAAATCCTAAGATGAAAGAAGTGGTAAGAAAAGAAATACTAAAGCTTCTGGAGGCAGGTATAATTTATCCCATTACTGATAGTCAGTGGGCCAGTCCTGTCCATTGTGTCCCTAAGAAGGGAGGTATTACCGTTGTTCCTAATGATAAAGATGAATTGACCCCACAAAGAATTGTCACAGGTTATCGAATGGTAATTGATTTTCGCAAATTAAATAAAGCAACTAAAAAGGATCATTACCCTTTACCTTTTATTGATCAAATGCTAGAAAGATTATCCAAACATACACATTTTTGCTTTCTAGATGGTTATTCTGGTTTCTCTCAAATACATGTGTCAAAAGGGGATCAAGAAAAGACAACTTTTACTTGCCCTTCCGGGACCTTTGCTTATTGATGTATGCCTTTTGGTTTATGCAATGCACCTGCTACATTTCAAAGATGTATGACTGCTATATTCTCTGACTTTGTGAAAAGATTGTTGAGGTTTTCATGGATGATTTCTCCATTTATGGAACTTCTTTTGATGATTGCAGAGATGTGAAGAAACTAATCTTGTCTTGAATTGGGAGAAGTACCACTTTATGGTTAATGAAGGTATTATCTTGGGGCATAAAATTTCTGAAAGAGGTATGAAGTTGATAAAGCTAAAGTTGATGCTATTGAAAATATGTCGTGTCCTAAGGACATCAAAGGTATAAGAAGTTTCCTTGGTCATGCTAGTTTTTATAGGGGGTTCATTAAAGACTTCTCAAAAATCTCCAGGCCTCTGACTAATCTCTTACAAAAAGATATTCCTTTTGTCTTTGATGATTGCGTAGAAGCATTTGAAATACTTAAGAAAACTTTGATTTATGCACCTATTCTTCAGCCACCTGAATGGAATTTACCCTTTGAAATTATGTGTGATGCTAGAAATTATGCTATAGAGGCTGTTTTAGGACAAAGGGTTGATAAGAAATTAAATGTTATCCAATATGCTAGTAAGACTTTGGATAGTGCCCAAAGAAACTATGCTACTACTGAAAAATAATTTTTAGCAGTTGTGTTTGCTTGTGATAAGTTCAGACCTTATATTGTTGATTCTAAAGTAACTGTTCACACTAATCATGCTGCTATTAAATATCTTATGGAAAATAATGATGCTAAACCTAGACTTATTAGATGGGTTCTCTTGCTTCAAGAATTTGATTTGCATATTATTGATAGAAAGGGAGCTGAGAACCTCATTGCAGACAACTTTTCTAGGTTAGAGAATGTTCTTGATGACCCACTACCTATTGATGATAGCTTTCCTGATGAACAATTAGCTGTCATAAATGCTTCTCGTACTACTCCATGCACTACAAAAAAATATACTTCCGTGATGATACGTGTTTGTCACAGTAGGTCATGTTTTTTGCCATGCATGTACATCCATGACGATTTTATGATAGAATCAAGATAGTCATACATGTGCTGTCGTAGAGGTGTTCCATGACATTACCAAAATTATCATCACGGAAGTGTCCACTTCCATGACGATAAATCGTGCGTCACAGAAGTGCTTTCGTCAAGGGTGACCGACACGTGGCATCAACCGTAACGGAACGCCATTAAGCTATCGGGTCTGGTTTTGGATCCAATAACCCACTAACAGCCCCGACCAATGGGGATTTTCCACGTGTAAAATCATCATTGGCTGGAGGAAACACGTGCCAGCTCACCATTGGGACATATGTCATCCACTCATTGGACCGAAGGCATCTATGATACGTCGAAACGTGGCATGGCCGAACAGAGGCCCATTCCAGTGAAAAGGCCGACCCATTTGACTTCGTCAAAAGGTGGCGGGCCAGCCCAAGGAAAGCCTATTAACGACATGTTTGCATATAGCCCATTTACAGCCCGAGAACCCAGGGCCCGTCACGACCTATCCGAATTAGGCCCAGTAGCATTATTTGGGCCATCCAATATGATTCCAGCCCATTTTAAGTTCCGGCCCATGTATGTCCCATGACGTCTTTCGGCCCATATGAGGCCCTTTGTAACTCTTGGCCCATTAACGACCCGTGGTGAAACTGGCCCGTGATGAACATTGTATCACTTTATACCCATTAACGGCCCATTAATCCATTGGGCCGTTTGCAACCCATGTTATCTTTCGGCCTTCTCAAGGCCCATTTATTCTTGGGCTCATTTCCAGCATTCAGTTACTTACGGCCCGTTACTGCTATTTTCTGCTTATGGGCCAAATTCAGCCCGTGGTTACAGTCGGCCCGTTTGTGGCCCGTTAATATGTTGGGTCGTTTTCTTAGCGTCATCAAATACGGCCTATTAATGACGGCCTGTTATGGTCGGCACATGAACGGATGACTCCAACTCTAGCCCGTTTACGACCATAATGTAGTCTATTTTTGGCCCATGTTTGGCCAATCGATCATATGGCCCGTATAAGGCCCATTGATGATACGGCCTGTTGGTGTCAAAACCGGCGGATCTCGGGTAGAGGGTCCCGAACTGTGCGTCTAAGGCGGATGGTAACAGGAGGCAGGGGACACGATGTTTACCCAGGTTCGGGCCCTCTTGATGGAGGTAATACCCTACGTCCTTCTTGATTGATATTGATGATATGAGTATTACAAGAGTTGATCTACCACGAGATCATAGAGGCTAAACCCTAGAAGCTAGCCTATGATTATGATTGTATGTATATTATCTATCGACTAGCCTGGCCTCGGTTTATATAATGCACCAGAGGCCTAGGATAACAAGAGTCCTAGCCGAATACGCCGGTGGAGAGGAGTCCTTGTCTTGATCGCCAAGTCTTGTGGAATCTTCCTTATATGCGGCAGCTGTCCGAACTGTCCCATGAGTATACGGCCACGGGGGTCCTCGGCCCAATCTAATAGATCAGGAGATGATGCGTTGAGTACCCCCTAGTCCAGGACACCGTCAGTAGCCCCCTGAACCGGTCTTCAAGTTAGGGATGCTCCTCGATTCTTCTGAACTGTTCTTAATTTTCGGTCGTCGGTCTTGAAAACTGGTTCAACAAATCTTCTTATCTTCGATCTTAAGGATTACCGAAATGCATTCGACGAGTTTACATGTCGGGTATCCGAGGAGCCCCTTTAAGTTTCGGGCCTTTATCAATGCCTTGTTATTTTTATGCCACACCTCGGGTTTGAAGTTGTTCCCGGGAGGCAGTGTCCTCTTGCGTCCGAGTTCTAACGCCGGACATCATTCGAGGTATCTTTTGCAGCCAAGCACCAATGCCGGACTGCTTTCCGAGCTCCACCGCCAGAATGTATCTGAGCTCCAACGCCGGACAATGTCCAAACTCCAACGCCGAACTATATCCGGGCTCCAACGTCGGACTATATCTGAGGTGTCATATCACCTTGGTTCAAAAAAGTTGAAGGAGTTTAGCCGAGCTTAATGCTAGAAATGCCCTTTATGGAGCTAGCCACTAGCGCCTGAGCTTTATGCCGGACTGCTTCCAAGGTGGTGCACCACCCCGACTGTGGGCCGATTTTTTGTCAATATTTTTGATTGGTGCAATTTATCCTCTACCGACATATATAGCCAGTAGCCCTCAAGGTGTGTATCGGTTTAAAACCCGAGATGCACCTGAAGGATGACATAAGACCGCTGATCCCAGTAGCCACTGAGACTCAGGTTGATTTGCAAAATTGGCCTGAGGATAAAGTCCTAGCTCGGCAGAATACTTCCGGACACAAAAAGCGGCGTGCTTAGTCCTCGAGACTCAGGTTGGGTGCGGCCGACCAACCTGAGGATCCAAATATCCTCGGAAACTGTATTGCACTTAAAATTTTCTGCGTTGAACACGCAATGCAATAGCCCCCAAGACACTGGTTGGGAGGCAACACCAGATCAGGGGATCGATGTACCCCTTTAATATTTGTAAATAATAAGCCCGAAGCCCAGTAGCCCCAGAGCCTTAATGCGGGCACGGGTGGCCGAATTAAGGATCGATATCCCTAGTAAAATCACAAATTATGTGTAATGACTCTATGTATCCAAGTACTTTACGTCATTAATGCTCGGATCCGCATTGTACAAAACTTTGTTGACCGACCATCGGCTTCCACCTCCTAGGCCAGTAGCCGAGGAGTGTTTGTCCTACTTTATAAAGCCTTTATGAGGGCAAAGATTTACAACAAACAAGGCAATCTAGCCATACGGTTTTATAGACAAAGGTACGCAGAGAGATATGTTATATTACTGTTTAACATAAGAAATGTCTTCCAAAGAAAATAGTCCCGCTATCGGTTCCTTTCTTTGGGTTGTCATGCTAAGCATGATCATGAAACCTCAGCTCTAATGTAAGAGCAAAATATTGAGGATTTAGTTCGGGAGGCCAGTTAATAGCCCCCTGTAGTGTTCGGCGACAGTCGAGATCAAGCCGTAAACACTTCAGCCATTATTATGAATGGACCGTCATTTAACACAGTCATCGGATCACTTACCAGTTTACGCTTATTGTGACAGTCAGTTTTCGGCTTTCTCCACTGAGGTGCTTAACCATGTGAGCTGGAAGCACAATCGCAGTGGTTCTCCCTTTGCACACCTAGCCGAGCAAAGCGGAACGTAGGAGGCAAGCGCAGGAGCCGGGCAACCCAACTATGGACCGAAGACACAATTTGAAACTGATGCATATAGAGCAATATCCGAGAATGTTTTTGCCGAATCTCTAAAGGTATCCGGCGTTGCACTACGAGACTTGTGCTAAAAACACACAAATAGTTTAAAAGTGCCATAGCTTGGAAAACCAAAAAATGCCAGTAAAAACTTGACGTCCAAACAAGATCAAGTGTTCGGTGCCAATCCGAAAATTGGAAGAGAGAAAAAAAATGTGCTTCTGTCGTGTTTTGTCAACGACCAAGAAGAAAACATATTTACAGCTCATATATAAATTTTAAGAGCCCCCAAGTGACTTGGGTAAAAGAATTTTATGTATAATGATTGTATGTACTAAAGTACTTATATCATATCTATGTTCACCCGAACTTTATACGCGTCTTAACCGACCGTCAGCTTCTCCCTCTTCGGTCAAGGGCCGAAGAGTGTTATGTACTCCACCTGTCGAGAATATCGACAGTGTTTCCGATAACTAGGCAATCAGGCCATAAGGCTGTAATAGACAAAACGCGCTCAGGGAACTTATGCTATATTACTGACGAAGTGTAAGAAGCATCTTCGAAGAAAATAGTACCCCCACCGATACCTTTCTTCGGTGGTCATTATTACTATGAGACTTTTGCAATATATTTTTTGTACTCATGAGTTCCGTTGTGTGCCGACCATGATTGAAAACAATACGAGCGCTAGCTTTCGGCTTCACCCAGTCTGAGGTCAGAGCTTGGAGGGCCCGGTCGTGACAATCGCAGAGGTGCTCCCTTTACTCCCTAGACGAACAATCGGGAACGTAGGGGTAAGCACAGGAGCTAGGCAACCCAGCTTGCAAATCGCTTAAGTCAATATGGTGCATATTGTGGCGTAATACACGAACAAGGAACGAAGCCGTACAAGTATAATCATATGCAAGAGGAAAAGCTTCATAAAGGAAGCCCCCAAGTAAATGGGGTATTTGAATATGCGCGTCACAAACAAATTTTTGACAAGGAACTTTGTCACAAACAACTTTGTGTCGAAAAGTATAATGCTTGGTCGAACCGAACAAAATTTAAAAATGAAAGTTTTTGAGCATGAAAGCAACTTAGCTGGTTAATGTGCTTGGTGTTGATGATGCAATTCGGGCTTGTGGCGGGACAAGACGCCCATTGATCTGTGACAGATCCGACAAGGTTCGCAGTCCTCGGCATGACCGAGGTCCCATCCCCCAGGCCCGAGGTGTCCGAGCAAGGAGTTCGGCACTTTGGAGTAGTGACCACCTAACGCAGTCAAAATCGATTACCTTCACACATAAAATAGTGTGGTCCAGGAAATAATAATAATATATATAATCCTTGCATAATTGCTTTATGCAAAAATAATTTATTTAAAGAAATGTGGCCTGGCGCCGAAGCCAATGTTGATGCAGGGCGTTAGTGTGACATAGTGAAGGCGTGACAAAGCCTGAATTTGCAGGGCGTTCTGGGCTCCGGATGCAGCATTCACCGAACTATGTACGGAAACTGACCGAACCACCATGCGACCATTTTTGATGTGGCCGCCATTTGATAGACCTGTGTATAGATGATGGAACAAACCAGAGTAATAATTCTTTAAGAAAGATAAACCCAACAAGCAAAAATTGTTAGAATTAATAGCACCTGGTTTATTTGTTGTAGCATTCCGAAGAAAAGCGACTCCCAAAAATCAGGGATTGGTCTGCACGCCCATTGCCTGATGGGCGATAAAGCGATGGCCTGGTGATGCTGGTAAAGGTTGGCTTGCCGAGGCGAAGCCCTTGGTCCAGCTAACGTGACGAAGCTGGTCGACTGGTGACGCCGAAGTCATCGGAGTATGTTGATGAAAAGACGGCGAAGCCCCCGGTCCAGCCGAGATGTCGAAGCCTCGATGTCAGCCGATCAGTCGAAGTAGGTCGGCGTGATGGACACCATCTTGAAGAAGCAATAGTGCGGCCCTGCCGATGCAGGTCGTGACATGGTCCATGTTGGCTTGATGAAGTGACCGTGCGGCGACGCCGGTGTGCCCGCTCCGTGTAATCTATGAGGCGGCGATGTTGGTGATGATTTATCCTTCGCGATGCCGGACTCTTGTTTGGCTTGCCGAGATGATGATCCGAAGAAGTTGAGCTCGGCTCAACAAAGTGACGACTTGTCTAGCGCAGGTCAGCAGCCTTGGAGCAATATTGCCGGACTGGTTTGACACCAGTATGATGATGAAGATGACCTCAGGGGAGGCTTGAAAATTTACGGGCACGTGTTTAAAAACAACGCACAATACCCTAGAAGAGAATTCCTCTAAAAAGGTTGTCCAATATCACGTTCATAAAGAAACATGAATTCGGGTCGGATTCATATTCGCGCAGAAAACGGATCCGAAAATTGGTCCACTCATCGAAAGGTTCCCGGAATTTGAACCGCCGGATCGTCGGACTGTTTGAAGACCCAACATTCTCTCTGGGTATGATTTGCAGGTTTATCAGGGGTGCTATGGATCTGACATATTTGGTCCAGAATTTTGTTTAGGCTGGACAGTTCGTCTTTGTTGCCTTTGGAGGGCGGCTTCTGCTGGCCTAGCCGAGAGCTTCTAAATCCGGCATTTACCGCCGTGCTCTTCGGGCTGTCTTCCTTATTCCGGCGCTTATTCTTGCTGCGTCGTGATTTCCCGTTTCCATCCCTGACTTCGGATGTACTTGGGTTGCTGGTGCTGCATCTGTCTAACCAGCTGTCCTTGCCCGCACAAAAACGGGTCATGAGGCTTGTTAATACTGCCATTGTTCTCGGCTTTTCTTGACCAAGGTGTCTGGCAAGCCATTCGTCTCGGACACTATGCTTAAAAGCTGCTAAGGCTTCGGCGTCCGGACAGTCGACTATTTGGTTCTTTTTAGTGAGGAACCTGTTCCAAAGTTTTCGGGCTGACTCACTGGGCCATTGAGTTATATGACTTAAATCGTCTGCATCCGGTGGTCGGACATATGTTCCTTGAAAATTTACCCGAAAGGCGTCTTCGAGCTCTTCCCAGCTTCCGACGGAGTTTTCGGGGAGGCTTTTAAGCCAGTGCCAAGCTGGCCCTTTGAGCTTGAGGGGTAAGTACTTGATGGCATGGAGATCATCTCCTCGAGCCATATGGATATGGAGGATGTAGTCCTCAATCCAGACCCCGGGGTCTATTGTTCCGTCGTACGCCTCTATGTTTACGGGGTTGAATCCCTCTGGAAATTCATGATCCAGCACCTTGTCGATGAAACATCGAGGGTGTGCGGCACCCCCGTATTTGGGTGTACCGTGGTGTTCGGATGTATGTTGTATTGTAGTAGGTGGTGGGTGGGTGGCGAATTTCTTCGTCATCTGCGTCCCAATCCTGCCGGACATAGTTTGGCCAGGATCCTCCTGACAAGGAGAGAGACCTTAATGAGTTCAGTATGTCGCCGAAGAGCGAGTGCTGAAAAATATCTGCGGAGGTAAACTCCATGATCGGCGCCCAATCGGATTCGATAGGAACGGGCGCAGGTGGTTCGGAGTCCATGGACGGAGAAGGATCCGGCAGTTTAGCAACATGACTCTCGTGAAGGGTAAGGTCGATATTCGGCTTGATCGCCGCTGAGGATATGGCCTCCGTGAGGGGGTCTATCCACCCGTCCGTGGACGGCGCAACTGGCTCCGAATTGAGGCTTGGAGTGGCTGCCGGTGCAATCTTCTAAACACTCTCTGACGGTAGAGCTAAATCGTACTCGTCGTGACCATGTGGCGCACAAGGCAGGGGCTTGAATCCGTCGAAGATCAAGTCTCCGCGGATATCGACCGTGTAGTTTAAGCTTCCAAACCTGTCCTGGTGGCCAGGGGTGTAACTTTCAATCTGCTCCAGATGGCCAAGTGAGTTGGCCCGCAGTGCGAAGCCGCCGAACACAAAGATCTGTCTAGGGAGAAAAGTCTCACCTGGACTGCATCGCTATCGATGATCATAAGAGCCATCAAGCCTAACGGCGACGACACAGAGGAACTCTCAATGAAAGCACCAATGTCGGTGTCAAAACCAGCGGATCTCGGGTAGGGGGTCCCGAACTGTGCGTCTAAGGCGGATGGTAACAGGAGGCAGGGGACATGATGTTTACCTAGGTTAGGGCCCTCTTGATGGAGGTAATACCCTACGTCCTGCTTGATTGATATTGATGATATGAGTATTACAAGAGTTGATCTACCACGAGATCATAGAGGCTAAACCCTAGAAGCTAGCCTATGATTATGATTGTATGTATATTATCTATCGAATAGCCCGACCTCGGTTTATATAATGCACCTGAGGCCTAGGATAACAAGAGTCCTAGGCGAATACGCCGGTGGGGAGGAGTCCTTGTCTTGATCGCCAAGTCTTGTGGAATCTTCCTTGTATGCGGCAGCTGTCCGAACTGGCCCATGAGTATACGGCCACGGGGGTCCTCGGCCCAATCTAACAGATCGGGAGATGACATGTTGAGTACCCCCTAGTCCAGGACACCGTCACGGCCCGTAGAAGGCCCATTGTTTCTATGGCCCGTAGAAGGGCCATTGTTTCTACGGACTGTAGAAGGCCCATTGTTTCTACGGCCCATAGGAGGCCCAGTGTCACTACAGTAAATATAGGTTTAGACCTGCTAATGGCCCAAGATGATTATAGGCTCACGTTTTGACCCATATGAGTAACGGGCCGGCCTGAAGACCGACAACACTGAGATCCACTGAACCTTCCGGCCTAAATTACAACGAACTAACCAAAGAATAAACCTAGACTTTACAATAAAGAAATTATGGCATATTACATCCACTGGGAATCAAAGTTTGCTACCGGTGATAATAAAGTGCAACATGACCGCGGATTACATACACTGGGCATCAAAGGTCGCCACCAGTGCATATAAACGCGCTGACAAAAGAATATACAAAACTGAGAGCACTTCAGAAGGCAATAGACCTGGCAAGGTCGGGCCCCACTAGTAGTCGAACAAGCTGATGAGACCTCAGTTGTGTCAACGATAGATGCTTCATCTCTAGCTGTATGGCACCATAGTGTGCAAGGCATTCCCCTGATATCTTCATTACATCTTTGACTTCAAGTCGGAGCTGAGCTGAAGTAAGCCTTTCCGCTTTAAGTTGAGACTGAAGAAGTCGAACTGATTGAGGCAGTGACTGCACAGAGGTTGTCTCACACCTGCTGGTGAGTAGCTTCAACTCACTGTCTTCATCAAGACAGGACCTTGGGGTCATCTCGTTGTCCTCAAGATGGTTTGGCTCACTATCTTTCCTAAAGTTCTGCCTGGCATAAGAGATACGACTCTGAAAGAGAAACAAGGAGACACGTCACAGGTTTCACAATTATATAAGCAAATAAATGGATCTATTCTGCATAAGGAACATGTTTTTACAACTACAATTTAAAACTGGTAGTTGTTGCAAACATCCAATCAGATGTAAACAACAATGGAGGAAATGATGCGTATCCAAATCTATACTAGAACAAAGTTTGAAGGCTTGAGAAGGATGAACTTACATTACATGTTAACACGAGCTGGACAAAGCCCTTCCCCATGTTGATGGAAGGATAATTCAATAAATTCCCCAAAGAAAATTCTTTATAAGCGTTGCCATTATTCTGCATTTTGCAAAGAGTAAATACAGATCAAATAATATTGGAAGAAATAGAGGATAAGAGCATCTCCAGCCGCGCCCCCAACAGGCCCTCCCCATGTGTTTTTGCCTCGCCGGTGCCGAAAAAATGGCCCACTCGTGCCCCCAGAAGCCCGTTTTTTGCCGGCTCGGGCCAAAACTGGTGTTGGTGGACCCAGGCCGAACCCGGCGCCCTGCAGGGTGCCTGGGGGTGCCAACACAAGCGAAAAGGTCGCATGGGTCCGCCCTGTCGGCGAGTCGACCGCCTCTTCCCGCTGTTTCATCCCGCTTTTCCCCCACTTCCCTCCCATTCTCTCCATTCCTCCCACCAATCTCCCGCTCGCCTCCGCTGCCATGCCACCGAAGAAGTACGTCGCCCCCCGTGCCGCGGCAACCGCGACCGCCCCCGTCGCCCAGCCTGTAACGCCCCAGATATAACTTACCATATTTGTACTCCAATTCTTTCCATTTTCGGCTCTAAGTTATGTTTTTCCCTTTGTGGTTGGGTTTTGTTTTCGTTTTGCATTTTGTCCATGTCATGTATTGCATATCATGTCATCATGTGCATCTCATTTTCATACGTGTTTGTCTCATGCATCCGAGCATTTTCCCTGTTGTCCGTTTTGCAATCCCACACTCCTACGTCCTCCGGCGCCCCCTTTTGCCTCTTTTCATGAGCGGGTGTTAAACATTCTTGGAATGGAACGAGATTTGCCAAGCGGCCTTGGTACACCACCAGTAGACCGCTTGTCATGTTTCGTGCCATTTGGAGTTCGTTTGACACTCCAATGGTTAACCAGGGAACCGTAAAGGCCTCGTGTGTGTTGCAGGCCAACACCCCTCCAAGTTAGCCCACAAACCCATCCAAACCCCCTCCATCCTCTCGGCCGTTCGATCACGATCGCGTGGCCGAAAACCGCACCTTATTTGGACACTCCAAACTCCCCCTACCTATATATATGTGTCTCCCCCCGAAAATTCGTAGATGAACCCTAACCTCCTTCCACCTCGCGCCGCCGAACAAAAACCCCCACCAACGGACGTGTCCAGCTCCCTCGCTGCCGCCACGTGTCACCTCCTGATTCGTGCCAACCGGCCTTCCCCGCCGCCCGCTCGCCCTGGAGCTCGTCCGCGCCACCGCCCAGAGACCGCAAGTCCGGCCGCCTCGCTCCGGTCGCCGCCGTCAGCGTCCGGCCGCCGTCCATCGCCTCTAGTCACCACCCGCACTTAGGCGAACCTCGCCCGCGCCGCAGCTCGCCGTCCCCGCCGTCCCCGGCCCGGATCCGGCAAGTCCCTCCTTTGCTCCGGCCACCGTGAGGACTCCAACGATCTCCTTTTTTGGCGAACCTCGTCATCCGTGCGGCTCAGATCCACATCCAGTCCAGACAAACCCTAGGGTTGACCCGAATTTCCTCTAAGTCTTTATTTTTTTGCATCCTGAAGCCCTGTTCAACATGCCATAACTCCTCATCCGTAGATCCGTTTTGCAGATATACCAAAATGTTCATCAGGATGTGCTCTTTATTTTGTTCCATTGTGCCATGCTTTGTTTGAGTCCATCTTAATGCCTAAATTGTTGATGCAAGAGTGCTATAAAATGTTAGTTCCTGTTACTTATCAGATTTTGAGCATTTGTCATTTTTGCTACATTTGTTGTGTGCTTCATATGGGCATGAGCTCTACATGTGTTTTGGGCTATGCCATGCCATCTTTACAGGGGTGTATGCCATGTATTTTTGTGATCAATGTGGTGACTAGCACGAGCATGCAAAGTAGCTCTCGTAATATTGTTGTTTTCAGGGACTTAGTATTTCACTAAGTCATTTCCCTGATGTTATTTTTATGCCATGTGTTCATGTTGCTATAGAGAGATCCATGCTTATTTTGAGTATGTTCAGTAAGCATGATTTGGACATATGGTTGTGCTCTATCCATCCATGCCCCTGTTTGCATTTATGGAGTGCCCTAGCATGACTCAATCTTGCTCTACTTTTGCAATAAAATGTTCCTGGCAGATTGTTTACATGTTAATCAATTTTGCCAAGGTTGTTGTAGTTGATCCATGCATGCTATGAGTTTGTTATTTCTTTGGTTAGCTTCATGAACATGTATTCTTGCTGGTATTATGCTTAGCTTGTCATGCAATGCCTTGTGTTGAGTGAATCAAGCTCGCAAAGAGGCCTTCATAATTCTGCTTTTGCCATGTTCAATTTTTTGCTAAGTCTGAATCTGTTAACGAAACTTGCTATGTTTACATGGGTGCCATCATTTCTTCTGATCCTTTTTGGCTTATGGTCAGTAAGGGACCTTTTTTATATGCTTTGAGTAGATTCATGCCATGCCTTTGTTTGCTATGTTCTTCTCCTGTAGCATGTTGTTATCTTGCTCTAAACTTTGCTTCCTGATGTTAATTCCTGGCATGTTAGTATTTTCACTATGTCTGTGATGCTGATATCTTTTGCACTTTTGCCATGCTTGTTTGAACCTGCTCTGGTGTGATTTAGCCATAGCTCAGTGTTCATCCTTTGTCAAGCATCTTCAGTAGATCACTGCCATGTGCTTTGTTGCTATGTTGGAGTGCAGTAGCTTAGTTTCTTGTTGCGTTTTAGATGGCATTGTGCTGTTAATCGCAAAATTGTGCCATTATTGTTTTGCTTGCCATTTGCAAACCGTGCATCCGATTCCGGTGATCTTTATATCGATTTCGACCGAAATCAACTCATCTTTCCAGAGGCGCACTTGGTTTTCCAAGTTGAGGTCTGGTTCAATCTTTTCCTTCTGGAGCACGCATATGCATTGCGTATCACATCCCGCATATCATGCCATGTTTTGCATCATGTTGCTTGCGCATTGCACCATGGTTGATTGTTGTTTCCTTTGCTTGTGTTCTTGCTTTGGGTAGAGCCGGGAGACGATTGCACGATCAAGGAACCCGTTGAGTACGCTTACGAGGATCAACTTACGTCAACTCGGAGAACTTTGCAGGCAAGATGACCATACCCTCGAAATCACTTCTATCTTTGCTTGCTAGTTGTTCGCTCTTTTGCTATGCCGCGATACCTACCACTTGCTATATCATGCCTACCATATTGTCATGACAAGCCTCTAACCCACCTTTCCTAGCAAACCGTTGTTTGGCTATGTTACCGCTTTGCTCAACCCCTCTTATAGCGTTGCTAGTTGCATGTGAAGATGGAGTTTGTTCCTTGTTGGAACATGCTTATTGTTGGGATATCATTATTATATCTTGTTTACTTTAATGCACCTATACACTTCGTAAAGGGTGGAAGGCTCGGCCTTATGCCTGGTGTTTTGTTCCACTCTTGCCGCCCTAGTTTCTGTCATACCGATGTTATGTTCTTTGATTTTGCATTCCTTACGCGGTTGGGTTAAAATGGGAACCCCTTGACAGTTTGCCTTGAATAAAACTCCTCCAGCAAGGCCCAACCTTGGTTTTACCTTTTGCCACCTAAGCCTTTTTCCCTTGAGTTTTGTGGACTCAAGGGTCATCTTTATTTTAAACCCCCGGGCCAGTGCTCCTCTGAGTGTTGGTCCAAACTAGAGCACCGTGCAGGGCCGTCCCTTGGTAACATGGGTTACGTTGGCTCATGTACGCTTAGCTTATCCGGTGTGCCCTGAGAACGAGATATGTACAGCTCCTATCGGGATTTGTCGGCACAACGGGTGGTCTTGCTGGTCTTGTTTTACCATTGTCGAAATGTCTTGTAACCGGGATTCCGAGTCTGATCGGGTCTTCCTGGGAGAAGGAATATCCTTCGTTGACCATGAGAGCTTGTGATGGGCTAAGTTGGGACACCCCTGCAGGGTTTTGAACTTTCGGAAGCCGTACCCGCGGTTATGGGAAGATGGGAATTTGTTAATATCCGGTTGTAGAAAACTTGACACGTAACTTAATTAAAATGAATCAACCGCGTGTGTAGCCATGATGGTCTCTTTTCGGTAGGGTCCGGGAAGAGAACACGGTTTTGTGTCATGCTTGAACGTAAGTAGTTTTAGGATCACTTCTTGATCTTTATAGCTTCTCGCCCGTGCTTTGCTTCTCTTCTTGCTCTCATTTGCGTAAGATAGCCACCATATATGCTAGAGCTTGCTGCAGCTCCACCTCACTACTTGTTCCTACAAATAAGCTTAAATAGTCTTGATCGCGAGGGTGTGAGATTGCTGAGTCCCCGTGACTCACAGATTACTTCCAAAACTAGATGCAGGTGCCGATGATGCCAGTGCAGGGGACGCTATCGAACTCAAGTGGGAGTTCGACGAGGATTCAGGATGTTACTATGTTTCCTTTCCAGACGATCAGTAGAGGAGCCCAGTTGGGGCGATCGGGGATCTATGCATTTGGGGTTGTCTTTATTTTTGTTGGTTCTGTAGTCAGACCTTGATTGTATTCTGGATGATGTAATGCTATATTTATGTATTGTGTGAAGTGGTGATTGTAAGCCAACTCTTTATCCCTATCTTATTCAGTACATGGGATGTGTAAAGATTACCCCTCTTGCGACATGCCTACTATGCGGTTATGCCTCTAAGTCGTGCTCCGACACGTGGGAGATATAGCCGCATCGTGGGTGTTACACAGCCGAAGCAGAGGAAGCTGAGGGCGCCGCCATCCAAGCCACCGGGCATGACAAACACCGAGTGGAGGGTGGAAGTTCAGCGAGGGGAGACTATCACCGCCGACCGGCAGAATAGGGCGATCTCCAAGAAGGCCCGTGACAACGCGGCGCGTGCCGCGGCGGCTTCGGCGGACCAAGCCGAGGCCGAGGTGACTCGCGTGGGGATGATGAATCCACCCGGTAGCCACACCCAGTATGCGCCCTGGGGCCAGCAAGGAGTTGGTTCTCCGTCGCCGCAGCCATGGGGATGCACGCCCTCACCGGGCTACGCCGACGGGGACGCGCACGGTGGGTTCAACCCCAACGTCACCTTCCCCCATGGACACCCGGCCTAGCGGACGCCCTTGCCCGCCTTCACCGGCGTGCAGTACCCTCTATACAACTACTCGCCGCCCGCCTGCGCGTCCTCCCCAACGCCCCCTCTCCGTCATGGCGCGCTGCCCTTCTCGCACCTCGGTGACACCGACGAGACCGAGGCCGACATGGATGACATCATCTGATAGGCTCGGTCGCGGTCGCCGCGTCTCCCGGGTTCGCCACCCTGGACGACACCGTGGATCTGAGCGGCGGCATGGAAGACGAGATCAGCTACGTCTACAGGGAGGAGGAGCAGGAGGAGGAGGACGAGCCGGCGACTGTTCCAGCGAGGAGGAGCAAGAAGAAGAAGCGGGCGGCCAGGTCCGGCGAGCCGCGCATCAAGTGGGTGTCCAAGGAGGAGGAATGCCTCGCAGAAGCATGGAAAGTCGTCTGCCTTGACCCGACCACCGGCACGAACTAGAGCATCGAGACATACTGGGAGTGCATCAAGGATGAGTTCGACGAGCGCAAGCTCGTCGACCCCTACTTTAAAGGCGTCTACATGTAGCGCAGGGCGAAGGCAATGGCGAACCATTGGGGGCGTATCCTGGGGGCGTGCAACAAATGGCATGGGATCGTGGAGGAGGTCGCAGCTCGCCCGGAGAGCGGCGCCAGCATTGAGGATCAGGTATGGCACGCCAGTCTCTCGCCTCTCTTCGCCGTGAGCGCCCGCCAACTGTTTGTTCCTCCACGCAGTTGCTACACATGTTCGCCATGTATTGGCAGGGCAATAGCGACGCCAAATTCAAGTACCTCCATGTTTACAAGCGCATTGACAAATGCGAGAAGTGGGCGGAAGTCTAGCGCACCCTCGACAAGGCGAAGGAGACCTACAAGCCGGACGCGCCGACTCCGGGCGCGTCAGACGGGTGGCCGAACGGAAACAAATGTGCCAAGAAGGGGAAACACGCCGACGCGGCCACCGCTCGAGTGCAGGAGTCCATCGAGCACTGCATCACCGACGCACAGGCCCGAGCCACCCTTCGTGGAGAGAAGACCGAGGCGCGGTGGTTGGCGTTGATGTCGAGCAGCGCCATCAAGCTCGACCTACTCCGGACCAACGTCGCCGCAAAGAAGAGAAACACCGACCTGGCTTTCCTGCTGGGTGGGGCGGACATTGTCTAGAGCAACGACGAGGCGGTCAAGGCGTGGTACTTGGTGGAGCAGGGCCTCATCATGAACCAGCTTCCATCGATGATGCCGCCCACGCCGCCAAGCCCGAATGATGATGATGTCACCGAGAACACCCGCAGCACAGAAGCCACGCCGACGCCGCCCAACACAGAGGCCCCGCCAAGCCCGTGCACGCCCACTCCGCCGATGCCAAAGGCCGACCTTGCCGTCTGATGCGCACACACATCCTTTCTGTTTTTTGTACGCCGAACTTGTGGCCGCGTGATCGCCGGATTTGTGGCATCTATTTTGTGAGTGGGAATGAGACTATGTTTGAATTTTCCGCGGATGGGGGGTGGTGCCTGGGGGCGTAGCTGGGAGCTAGGTCGCCCCAGGTGCCAATCTAGTGCCGGTTCACCCCCAGGCCGCTCTCTTTTGGTGCCCTGGGGGGCTGAACGGCTGGAGATGCTCTAATGAAGCTCAGGTGCAGACTAATGATACATAATCAGATAGCAATTAATTAAGTACAGCGTTACAAGGCAAAAGGTACTGACAAGAGGAATGCGGACATCAACGTGTGCAGTGGCATTGGCTTTATTCAACATTTTGGTAAGTAAATGTAGATATGATAATTTGGAGAAAGTGGAGGACAGGGCAGATGTAGAGTAATGCTAGACAATCAACTATCTCGCGATGCATGTACAGTAATACCACCACCGTCCGTTATTACTTGTCGCTCAAATGGATGTATCTAGCACTATTAAGTTCTAAATACATCCAATTAATCAACAATTAAATTGATATAGAGAAAGTACATGACAACAGGTACTTACATGAGCAATCCAAAACTTCATAACCATTGTGTTAATTCTACATTTATCTAAGAGTAAATATAGATCTTATAATTTCAAGCAAAGGGAGGATAAAGAAGCGAACATTTACAGTGATGCTACATAATCAAACAACAATGAGTGTAAGTATGCTGCCAAATGGCAAGAGGTACTGACAAGAGCAATGCAGAGCCCAGTATTGTCGTGAGATCCTATGATCCTTTGAGCAAGGAGATTCATCTGAAATTAGTTTTCATACAAGAGAGAAGGTAAGGAGTATGCATAAATTTAGGAGTTCAAATTTTGAATTGATATCATAGACAGTACCTGACGCTGGGCTCTCAGCAGTTCTAATAGGGGTTTTGGCCACTAGAGTAGGGGTAAAGTCTGGTACAGTTGGGCCTGTGTTTTTTGTGGCTGCTGATCTATCTGATTTAAAAGGTATCACTACCTTTTCCAAATACCTAGTTTGTACTCCTTGAGGATCTGCACTTACCCTCTTCCTTTTGGACATCTATTACGAAAGAACAACATTTGACTGGAAAAACATAGTATGATGACACAGGGAATAGGTACAGAAAATGGATAGTTATGGCATATACTCATATATGATGCTTAAACTAAGCAGATGGTGTAACAAAGTAGAAGTAATGCAAGAGGTCAGATGCAAAATATGTGCGACCAATACAACCTTGCCAAGTTAGAGCATGCACCTTGATGGGTGAATAAGATAGGCCATCCTCCACCATGCCAAGTTTGTTAGCTAGTGGATTGTTTCGCAATATTCCTCTCGTGAACCCATTCTCATATTCATTTTGATAATGTTCAATACCTGACATGCATGAAAACATAAAAACAAGTGAGATTATCTTTGTAATGCTGAAGTGATTATAATCCAATACTTCCTCCCTGTAAACCCCTTTGTGCTATCTCTGCAATTCTTCTAAGAGGTGCCATGCATGCTGTAATTTGGTGTGTGCATTAATATAATGGGGCCTACTACTCAAAATATGAGAGCTCCAGAAGTGATGATACTCCGCAGATGACAGCTTCAACATATAGTAAAGAAGAACAAGTCGACCTCATCTAACAGATTCAAAATATACTAAGGGAGAATAACTTGACCTGACCAGTCGACCGCAAGAGAAGAGGATCATCTTAAAGAAGAGCAGAAGAGCAAGAAGATTGAAGATAATACAAGTCTTTCTATACAATGTCGGTTGGCCACACATGATGAACCAGAGCGCATAGAGAAATACTATTCCTTTCGGTCTCTCCATATGTGGCTCACATGCATTTCGAAACTAAAGTAGGAACATTTAGGTGACCAATTAAACATCTCTCAATTTTACTAATATCAACATAATATCATATTTGAATTTGTACAACTAAGCTTGTTTAGCTCGATGGGTGGAGCAGTGCTATTACGACACGAACCACGTAGGTTGATCGTGTTCATCATAAAATGGGGAAACCGTAAGCATGATGAGTATAGTGTTGACCATGGCAGTGGGATGACAGATCTGAAGCTGCAAACCATGCAAAGGGTAGTTAGCAACCAATGTTTGCTTTGAAATAACAACTAAGATTTGGTATTGGACAAGAAAGTACAGTCAACAAGTGACAAAGAAATGCAATTCTGCTGTCTCTCTATATGTTGCGACATGCATTTGGAAACTCTAGTGGGAACTTTAGCTAACCAATTAAATGTGTCTATTAACTAATATCAGTATCA